>NC_091489.1:10000-170035 GCF_947461875.1 Haliaeetus albicilla
AACCTAAGCCGAACCCCCAACCCCCTAACCCCAACCCCCTAACCCCAACCCCTAACCCTAATCCCTAACCGCCCTAACCCTAACAGCCCTAACGACCCTAACCCTAACAACCCTAACCCTAACGGCCCTAACCCTACCCCTACCCCCTAACCCCAACCGCCCTAACCCTAATGGCCCTAACCCTAACCCCTAACCCTAATGGCAGCCCTAACCCTAACCCCTAACCCCAACCCCTAACCCCAACCCCTAACCCTAACGACTAACCCCAACCCTAACGACTAACCCCTAACCCTGACCCCTAACCCCCTAACCCCTAACGACCCTAACCCCTAACCCTAATGGCGCCCTAACCCTAACCCCTAACCCTAACCCCAACCCCTAACCCCCCTAACCCTAAACCCTAACCCCAACCTAACCCCTAACCCTAATGACCCTAACCCCTAACCCCCCTAACCCTAAACCCTAACCCCTAAACCCAACCCCTAACCCTAAACCCCTAACCCTAATGGTGCCCTAACCCTAATGGCGCCCTAACCCTAATGACCCTAACCCTAACCCCAACACCTAACCCCTAACAACCCTAACCCCAACCCCCTAACCCTAACGGCCCTAACCCCTAACCCCCCTAACCCCTAACGACCCTAACCCTAAACCTAACCCTAACCCCTAAACCTACCCCTAACCCCCTAACCCTAATGGATCCCCCTAACCCTAACCCCCCTAACCCTAACAGCCCTAACCCCCTAACCACCCTAACCCCCCTAACCCCAACCCCTAACCCCAACCCCCTAACCCTAAACCCTAACAGCCCTAACCCTAATGGCCCTAACCCTAACCCCTAACCCTAATCCCCTAACCCCAACCCCCTAACCCTAATGACCCTAACCCTAACCTAACCCCTAACCCTAATGGCAGCCCTAACCCTAACCCCAACCCCTAACCCCCTAACCCCCCTAACCCTCCCCTAACCCTAGGCCCTAACCCCCAACCCTAATGGCTCCCCTAACCCTAACCCCTAATGACCCTAACCCTAACCCCCTAACCCTAAAGGCCCTAACCCTAAACCCTACCCTAACGCCCTAACCCTAACCCCTACCCCTTAACCCTAACCCCCTAACCCTAACTCCCCAACCCCTACCCCAACCCCCAACCCTAACCCCCTAACACCCCAACCCTAAACCCTAACTCCCCTGACCCTAACTCCCCTGACCCCCCAACCCTAATGGGTCCCTAACCCCTAACCCTAACGGCCCCTAACCACCCTAATGGACCCTAACCCTAAGCCCGAAGCCCAACCCTAACCCTAACCCAAAACCTAACCCTCTAACCCCCTAACCCCAACCCTAATGGCGCCCTAACCTAACCCCTAACCCCTAACCCCCCCAACCCTAACCCCTAACCCTAACGGCCCTAACTCTAATACCCTAACGGCCCTAGCCCCAACCCTAATGGCTAACCCCCCCAAACCCTAAACCCAACCCTAACGACCCTAACCCCTATCCCCCAACCCAACCCTAACCCTCACCCTAACCCCCCTAACCCCCCCAAACCCTAACCCTAATGGCCCTAACCCCCAACCCTAACAGCTAACCGTAACCCCTAAGCCTAACCCCCCCAACCCCCTAACCCCCTAACCCTAATGACCCTAACCCCTAACACTAACCCCTAACCCAAAACCCTAATGGCCCTAACCCTAACCACTAACCCCTACCCTAACCCCAACCCTAATGGCCCTGAGCCCCTAACCCTAATGGCCCTAACCCCAAACCCAAGCCTAACCGCACCCTAACCCCTAACGCCCTAACCCTAACCCCCAACCCTAACCACGCCCTAACCCCTAACCCAAATGGCCCTAAGCCTAAACCCTAACCCCAACCCCTAACCCCTGCTAACCCTAATGGCCCTAACCCCTAACCCCAACCCCCTAACCCCCCCAACCATAACCCCTAACCCTATGTGACTAACCCTAACCCCTAACCCCCTAACCGCCCTAACCCCGACCCCTAACCCCCTAACCCTGATGACGCTAACCCCAACCCCGCTAACCCCTAACCCTAAAGGCCCTAAACCCTAATGGCCCTAACGCCTAACCCTGACCCCCTAACGACCCTGACCCCCAACCTGACACCCTAACACAACACCATAACCCCTAACCCTTAAACCCTAACCCCCCTGGCCCTAACCCTAACGACCCTAACCCTAGCCCTTAACCCTAACCCCTAACCCCCTAACCCTAATGGACCCTAACCCTAATCTGCTAACCCCTAACCTTAACTGCTAACCCCTAACCTTAACCCCTAACCCTAATAACCCTAACGACCCTGACCCTAATGACCCTGACCCCCAACCCAACCCTAACCCTAACCCCCTAACCCTAAACCCCAACCGCCCTAATCCTGGCCCTAATCCTAACCCTAACCCCTACCCCCAACCATAACCCCCAACCCCCGACCCTAACCCTAACCCCAGTGACCCCAATGGTGACTAGCCCTAACCCCCTAACAGCCCTAACCCCCTAACCCTAATGGCTCCCCTGACCCTGACCCCTAACCCCCCACCCCCTAACCCTAACGGCCCTAACCCCAGCCCCAAAACCCTAACCCTACCCCCTACCCCCACACCCTACCCCTTACACAACACCCTTACCCGTAACCCTTAACCCTAACATGACAAATTCTGGGGGCACCTCCTAACCTACAATTTCACAGAGACCCTGAGCTCTGCTACACGCCCACAAAATAAAGTCAAGTCCCAAGGCTTGTAATCTACGAGGGGCCTGCCACGAGCTGCAAAGATTCTAGGGACACCATGGCATTCTACGGGCAATGAGGAAAGGCGACGAGGCATCCCGAACCCTGAAAGGCACTGTGCCTCACGGCCCTTCTGCTTTCTTCAGAAATACTAAATCTCCATATACAAATACATACAAGACGCTCACCCTAATCCCCGCTAAACAATGTCACCATCGGTCCCATTAAGAGAGATATCAGCAACTTACACAGCATACAGCAGAACTGGTGAAAAAAACAAGGGTCCTTTTTCAATAAAGTTGGGAATTCCAGGAAAACACAATGCATGAAGAATTAAAACAAACAAACAAACAAAGCATACCATTAAACCATCTTTCTACCCCCAAACACTTAAAACAAAATTACTGACCTGAAAAAAAGAAAGGAAAACAAAAAAAAAAGGCTGCATACAAGTGTTACTTTCTACCACACATGCTGCTGAACCTTGACTGGTCCTGAAGCTCTTACCTCAGGCAGACAGCTCTTCCCAAAGGGCTGAGCCAGCTCAAAAGCTGCAAAGGACTCAAGCAAGAGCTGAGCACCAACACCAGAGAAACCCAGGAGCACAAGGAGCTCCCTCAGCAGAGGCTGTGGCTCAAATAGCCCCAGCCTCCGCCCACCACCCTTAGCACAATCACCTGGGAAAGGGGAAGGGCAAACCACCAGAAGTTATAAAGTCAGCTGGAGGAGCAGCAGCACTGTTCCCACCTGCCTTAAATTTACAGCAAATGAGGCCCTGAACAGAGAAAGCAACACTTACTGGCAAAGACAATACCTGCTCCTGTACTACAGCTACAACTATTGCATCAGCAATGTCACCAGGTAAGGAGTTCAACTTAATTTTTCTGAGGCATAGACAGAAAAAGATACATGTGTCTCTAAACTAGGTAGGAAATTAGCTTGTTAAATGCAATAACAATGTAGTTATTAAAATCACATCAGTCACTGGCGAAGCCAGCAGACACAATGGTAACTCAGTGGCTAAGCACTAGATTGAGGCGGACCGGGAGGTTCCCAAGGCGCAGGAGCCTCAAACAAACAAACAAAGCATACCATTAAACCATCTTTCTACCCCCAAACACTCAAAACAAAATTACTGACCTGAAAAAAAGAAAGGAAAACAAAAAAAAAAGGCTGCATACAAGTGTTACTTTCTACCACACAGGCTGCTGAACCTTGACTGGTCCTGAAGCTCTTACCTCAGGCAGACACCTCTTCCCAAAGGGCTGAGCCAGCTCAAAAGCTGCAAAGGACTCAAGCAAGAGCTGAGCACCAACACCAGAGAAACCCAGGAGCACAAGGAGCTCCCTCAGCAGAGGCTGTGGCTCAAATAGCCCCAGCCTCCGCCCACCACCCTTAGCACAATCACCTGGGAAAGGGGAAGGGCAAACCACCAGAAGTTATAAAGTCAGCTGGAGGAGCAGCAGCACTGTTCCCACCTGCCTTAAATTTACAGCAAATGAGGCCCTGAACAGAGAAAGCAACACTTACTGGCAAAGACAATACCTGCTCCTGTACTACAGCTACAACTATTGTATCAGCAATGTCACCAGGTAAGGAGTTCAACTTAATTTTTCTGAGGCATAGACAGAAAAAGATACATGTGTCTCTAAACTAGGTAGGAAATTAGCTCGTTAAATGCAATAACAATGTAGTTATTAAAATCACAGCAGTCACTGGCGAAGCCAGCAGACACAATGGTAACTCGGTGGCTAAGCGCTAGACTGAGGCGGACCGGGAGGTTCCCGAGGCCCAGGAGCCCCGGGGAAGAGCAGAGGGACAGCGCAGAGCCGGCAGCTCTCGCGAGAGAGGCTGACGCGGCGTGGGCATTGCCAGGGGCAACCGTGGAAGATTTAAATGGCCCTGAGGAGCGCCAGCAACCGGGAGCGTGGCAAACTGGGCGTGGTGCGTCAGAAAGGTGTGCCGTGGTGCAGCAGTTTGTGCGGGTAGGGCGCAGCCCCCCCCCTTCCCAGCTCAAGAAGGCTACTGAAGCGGTGGGCATCGGCCTCAGAAGGAGACCCCGATATGGCTGCCACTCGGGTGAAAGCCATTGCTAGGAAAAACGTGGCGACACGGACAGAGCTCCCATGTAAACGTGCAGCTGTCCAGGTCTCTGGCTGCAGGGAGTGCCTGAGTCTATCACTGATGCCAGAGGGCAGCGGGGGCACCTCTTGTGCGAGATGTGACCAGGTAGATGATCTGCTCAGCCTGGTGGCAGAGCTGAAGGAGGAAGTGGAAAGGTTGAGGAGTATCAAGGAGTGTGAGAGGGAGATAGGTTGGTGGACCCACACCCTACCATCCCTGAGGCGGAGGCAGCAGATGGAGGCTCCGCGAGAAGCGGAGGTTCCCCTGCCCCCTTGCCACCGGGCAGGAGGGGACCTAAGAGATGGAGGGGAATGGATACAGGTCCCTGCTCGGGGAGGCAGGCGAGTCCCCTCCCGGTCTCCCTCACCTTCCCAGTTGCCCCTACGCAACAGGAATGGGGCTCTGGAACTTGAGGACCGGGTCAACGAAGATCAGGGTGTAGGTGAAGCCCTATGCAGGGAGGTGCCTAGGCTCAGTTGGGCAGCCCCATGCATTCTCACAGCCTCTGAAAAAAGAAAAAGGAGGGTAATTGTCGTAGGCGACTCCCTTCTGAGGGGGACAGAGGGCCCAATATGCAGTCCTGACCCATGCCACAGGGAAGTCTGCTGCCTCCCTGGGGCCCGGTTGAAAGACATTACCGGGGAACTCCCGGGTCTGGTTCGGACCTCTGATTATTACCCATTGCTGGTTGTGCAGGTTGGCAGCGATGAGACTGCAGGGAGAAATCCAAAGGCAATCAAAAGGGACTTCAGGGCACTGGGGCGATTAGCGGAAGGAGCACAGGTAGTGTTTTCCTTAATCCCTTAGTGGCAGGGGAATATACTGAAAGGAACAGGAAACCACACCTGGTGATGATGTGGCTCAGAGGCTGGTGCCATCGGTGGCATTTGGGGTTTTTTGATCACGGGGAGGTTTACACGGCACCGGGCTTGCTAGCGACGGATGGTATCCAGCTATCTCAAAGGGGTAAAAGAATCCTCGCTCGTGAGATGGCGGGGCTCATAGAGAGGGCTTTAAACTAGGTTTGAAGGGGGTAAGGGATAAGACTAGGTGCACCAGAGACGAGCCTGGGGGCAGCGTGCCGACGTTAGGGGTGGATTCGATAGGCCAGCTCGAATGCATCGATGCCAACACACGCAGTGTGGGCGATAAACAGGAGGAGCTGGAAGCCATCGTGCAGCAGGATAGATATGACTTAGCCGCCATCACGGAAACACGGTGGGATGACTCCCGTGACCGGAGTGCTACGTCTTGGGCTTAGTGACCGTGAAATGATAGAATTCTCAATTCTTGGTGAGGCAAGGAAGGGGGTTAGCAAAACCACCGCTCTGGACTTCCGGAGGGCAAACTTTGGCCTCTTTGAGGCACTGGTTGAGAGAATCCCTTGGGAGACGGTCCTGAAGGGCAAAGGGGTCCAGGAGGGACAGACGTTCTTTAAGAAGGAAATCTTAACAGCTCAGGACCAGGCTATTCCCCCGTGCCGCAAGTCGAATCGCCGAGGAAAACGACGGGCCTGGCTGAACGGGGAGCTTTTTCTAGGAGTCAGGAAAAAAAGGAGAGTTTATCATCTCTGGAAGAAAGGGCGGGCAACTTGGGAGGAGTACAGGGATCTTGTTAGGTCATAGAGAAAGGAAATTAGAAAGACAAAAGCTCTGCTAGTACTAAATCTGTCCGCTGTCGTAAGAGACGACAAAAAATGTTTTTACAAATACGTTAATGGTAAAAAGAATCCCAAGGAGAATATCTATCCTGTAACGGATACGGAAGGGAACGTTGCCAGCAGAGATGAGGAAAAGGCTGAGGTGCTTAATGCCTTCTTTGCCTCAGTCTTTAATAGGGAGACCAGTTATCCTCAGGGTACTCTGCCTCCTGAGCGGGAAGGTGAGGATGAAGAGCAGAATATACCCCCCCCCCCCTTAATGCAGGTGGAAATAGTTAGTGACCTACTACGCCATCTGGATGCTCACAAATCTATGGGACCAGATGGAATCCATCCCAGAGTACTGAGGGAACTGGCAGAGGTGCTTCCCAAGCTGCTCTCCCTCATCTATCGGCGATCCTGGTCAACGGGGAAGGTCCCAGAGGACTGGAGGCTTGCCAACGTGACGCCCATTTACGAGAAGGGTCGGAGGGAAAACTATGGGCCTGTCAGCCTGACCTCGGTACCGGGGAAGATTATGGAACGGTTTGTCTTGAGAGCGCTCACGTGGCACGTCCGGGACAAGCAGGGGATTGGGCCCGGTCAGCGTGGGTTTACAAAAGGCGGGTTCTGCTTGACCAACCTGATCTCCTTCTATGACCGGGTGACCCGCCTGGTGGATGAGGGAAAGGCTGTGGATGTTACCTACCTTGACTTCAGCAAGGCCTTTGATACTGTCTCTCATGGCATACTCCTTGAGAAGCTGTCGTCTCCTGGCTTAGACAAGTGTACTCTTTGCTGGGTGAAAAACTGGCTGGATGGACGAGCCCAGAGGGTTGTGGTGAATGGGGTTAAATCCGGTTGGCGGCGGGTTGCTAGTGGTGTTCCCCAGGGCTCGGTGTTGGGCCCAGTTCTGCTTAACATCTTAATCGACGATTTGGACGAGGAGATCGAGTGCCCCCTCGGCAAGTTTGCAGACGACACCAAGTTGGGACTCGGGGCCGATCTCCTTGAGGATAGGAAGGCTCTACACAGATATCTGGACAGGCTGGATCGATGGGCCGAGGCCAGCTGTATGAAGTTCAACGAGGCCGAGTGCCGGGTCCTGTGCTTTGGTCACGGCGACCCCGTGCAGCGCTATGGGGTTGAGGAAGAGTGGCTGGAAAGCTGCCCGGCAGAGAAAGACCTAGGGGTGCTGGTTGACAGCTGGCTGACTATGAGCCAGCAGTGTGCCCAGGTGGCCAGGAAGGCCAACGGCATCCTGGCCTGTATCAGAAATAGTGTGGCCGGCAGGAGCAGGGAGGTAATCGTTCCCCCGTATTCGGCACTGGCGAGGCCGCACCTCGAGTACTGCGTTCAGTTTTGGGCCCCTCGCTACGGGAAAGACGTTGAGTTGCTGGAACGTGTCCGGAGAAGGGCAACCGAGTTGGTGAGGGGCCTGGAGCCTAAGTCTGATGAGGAACGGCTGCGGGAGCTGGGGTGGTTTAGTCTGGAGAAAAGGAGGCTGAGGGGAAACCTTATCGCTCTCTACAACTACCTGAAAGGAGATTGTAGCGAGGTTGGTACTGGTCTCTTCTATCAAGTAACTAGAGATAGGACGAGAGAAAATGGCCTGAAGTTGCGCCAGGGGAGGTTTAGATGGGATATCAGAAAAAAATTCTTTACTGAGAGGGTTGTCAGGCATTGGAACAGGCTGCCCAGGGTAGTGATGGAGTCACCATCCCTGGAGGTGTTCAAAACACACGTAGATGTGGCATTTTGGGACATGATTTAGTGGGCGTGGTGGCGGTGGGTTGATAGTTGGACTTAATGATCTTAGAGGTCCTTTCCAAATTTCATTATTCGATTCAATGTGATTTGATTCTATTCTAGGGAGCAGAACAGAGATCTAGCAAGAAAGGAAAAAAAGGAAGGGAGGGAGAACAAAGGGAGAGAGACACAAAGACTGGAAGAAGGACAAAGGGATGGCAGAGGAAAAAATAGTGATAGGCTGCAGGACAGAGATGGAGGAGTTAAAAAAAGACACAGGGAGCATGACAGAATGAGAGTGAGAAAAAAGGGACAGAGCAGGACAGCACCGGAGGAAAAAACAACTGTGATAGGCTGTGAGAGAGATACGGAGGAAGAGAGAAAAGAGAAGGGACAGCTAGCTGGAGAGGAGGATACAGTTTGAAAGGATGGAAGAGGGAACGGAACAGAGAGAAATACGGGAAAGATAGCAAGAGGAAGCAGGGCAGAGGGCCAGCAATAGAAGAAAAAAGGGACAGGGATCTGGACAGATGGAGAAAAAAGCAGGAGGAACAGATACAACATGATACGATGGGACAGGAAGTAAGAGAGAGCGACAGATGAGAATAATGACAAGAGACAGAGAGAGACTGTGAGAAGCACAGCAGGTTGGAGAGAGAGAGAGAGAGAGAGATTAGGACCCCTGCACAGAGACAGAAGACATGAATAAAAAGAGTAGGGAGCACCACAAAGGGTCAGAGAAAGAGAAGAACAGGAAGGACAACGGGGACAGTGAGATACAGAATAAACCCCCCCACATGTTATACACATATTATCCAGTAATCAAGCCCATTTCAGAGTTACACAGTACCTCAGCCCCTTTAAGAAAAGTAACACATTGACCGAGCCCAATTCGGCAGCACACAGAACCCGAGCCCCTTTCGAAGTCGGCGCACCGCGCCCGAGCCCCTTTCGGCGGCGCACCGCGCCCGAGCCCCTTTCGGCGGCGCACCGCGCCCGAGCCCCTTTCGGCGGCGCACCGCGCCCGAGCCCCTTTCGGCGGCGCACCGCGCCCGAGCCCCTTTCGGCGGCGCACCGCGCCCGAGCCCCTTTCGGCGGCGCACCGCGCCCGAGCCCCTTTCGGCGGCGCACCGCGCCCGAGCCCCTTTCGGCGGCGCACCGCGCCCGAGCCCCTTTCGGCGGCGCACCGCGCCCGAGCCCCTTTCGGCGGCGCACCGCGCCCGAGCCCCTTTCGGCGCCGCACCGCGCCCGAGCCCCTTTCGGCGCCGCACCGCGCCCGAGCCCCTTTCGGCGCCGCACCGCGCCCGAGCCCCTTTCGGCGCCGCACCGCGCCCGAGCCCCTTTCGGCGCCGCACCGCGCCCGAGCCCCTTTCGGCGCCGCACCGCGCCCGAGCCCCTTTCGGCGCCGCACCGCGCCCGAGCCCCTTTCGGCGCCGCACCGCGCCCGAGCCCCTTTCGGCGCCGCACCGCGCCCGAGCCCCTTTCGGCGCCGCACCGCGCCCCAGCCCCTTTCGGCGCCGCACCGCGCCCGAGCCCCTTTCGGCGCCGCACCGCGCCCGAGCCCCTTTCGGCGCCGCACCGCGCCCGAGCCCCTTTCGGCGCCGCACCGCGCCCGAGCCCCTTTCGGCGCCGCACCGCGCCCCAGCCCCTTTCGGCGCCGCACCGCGCCCGAGCCCCTTTCGGCGCCGCACCGCGCCCCAGCCCCTTTCGGCGCCGCACCGCGCCCCAGCCCAGTTCACAGTTACATAGCTACGGAGCCAATTTCTAAGTTGGGCAATTACTAGAGCCAGGAACGCATCCCCTTTCTATTAACCCAGCAGCAGCTACATTTACCTCGAGGTATCTACAACTTTCCCTTGGATGCCCAATTCTAACAGACACTCTCACTTACTTCAACAGCTAAGTTTACCCATGGGCACTAAACGCGCATGCTTCGCTCTACACTTGCCTTGGTGATTGCCATTACTACTGTGATTCTCACAAGGAGACCTAATTACCTGTCTTTTTTTCATTTTCTTTTTTTTTTTGCTTCATTTGGTCTATTACTGATTCCACATACGTTCAGCTAGGTCAGTAGTTACAGTCCAATTCTACAATGTACTTTTTCTACAATATATAGAAAAGACTTATGGCCTCACTGGTCAAATTTTTGACACTATTAGTTTTATTCCTCTTTTAACCATTATTTTTACAAATACATTTTAACTCCAAAAATTTAGCATTACCTTCAGAAGAAACGCCACTATTAGTCCCTGCAATTCTCTACGGAGCGGTCTTTTCCACATTCCTCGCTCCCGTTACATCCGTCGCTGCACATCCAGAAGTTTTACTCCCTGAGGTGACATTACCTGCACGATCCCCGTTCCCGGGCAGAAAACGAGTGAGCTCCGCTCATCTTGACAGACTGTCCACTTCCACACCTCGGCACAAAAACAAAACCTGAAAAGTATCATTACATCACAAACTACAAAGAGCACCCAAATATTTTACAAACCCACCACAGAAAAATACAGTTACACTCACGCACTTCACAACCCTGGCCTGCTCCATGCTGGCCATCTAGTCCAACTCCCCCCACCCTTCGCCCGCAAAATCCTCAACTGTCTTCCAAAGACCATCCACCAAACAACGTATTTCCCTGCGCTGACTGGCAATTACCACGTTCCAGGGCAGCGCTCCATGGGAATGCTGTTCCCGGGAGCCTTGAAAAAAGTCACCCTGCCTGTGAAAACCCAGGCCTGAGCCAGACCCCAGTCCAAACACTGGCAATCAACATTGCCTCATGGAGCAGCTGGGACCGGGGCAGGGGGTGGGGGGAAACAGGGCAGGGGAGGACACACCAAAAACCAACCCATATCCCAGCTGGGTTTTTTTATTCTAAATTGTTGGTTTGTTTTGTTTTTTTTTTTCTAATTCCCTGAGAAACATCTCAACTCTACATCCAACCTGAAAGGGAAAAACCAAAAAGGCTAAACCACATAACCTACAAGGTTAGACACATTCACAACACACCACTCATTCAGATCACATGCATGCCAGCCCTCACTCTCAACTCATCCATCCTACCATCCACAGGCCTCGAGAGGCCGTCGCCCCGTGCCTGTGGCACTGGGGCCTCAAAAATCACCCTGCCTGCAAAAACCCTGGCCCCAGCCCAACCTCCTTCCAACCTCCCCACAAACTGCCCTTCTGTTACACCAATGTTTCAACACGCACCATCATCTCCACCATCCGTGCATTTTCAACCCGATACTTAGCTTTCACGGTGCCACATGGCACAGTCCAACCTCCGTAGCAGCCGTGTCACCTAAACGCAAGGTTCCTTCAAGCACCTCGTGCCCTGTCATCACCTGCAAATACAACACACAAAGCTTTTCAATAGACACTTCATCCTTGAGAGAGAAGTCCTCCACCGCTTCCCACCTATTCCCAAAATAACACATCCTCATAGTCAGTGTCCTCCGTGGCACTTGAAAAAACAGAGCATCGCAAACACAGAGCTGTCCCAAAGTTACCGATCGCTCCAAGACCCATCACGCTGCTACTCAGACCTCAAGGCCTTGACCATTTCTACAGACTTGCCACAAAGCATCCGCATAAACAATATGAACACCGTTGCCCAGTTACTGCCTTACTCTATGCTAGCTCACAGTCCAATTGCGATCCCCTCAACTCCTTGCATGCAAAGAACCCAAAGTCATTAAACCTTCTGTGCTGTCTCTACAATGCCATACAACACACACAGACAAACATAGACCCATGTAATTCACATGCAAATATAATGCCATACAAGACAGTACTCTTATCTCGGTCAAGACAAAACAACTCGGAGCACTGCCATACCACACAAAACAGAACAGGGCCAATGCAAGAGACTCTCAGATGACAGTCAATACAAGTACAGACCAAAACAATACAAAACCAATACAGAACCATAGAAGGCAAGGCAGTCTCTGGTGGCAGTCGATACAAGGGCAGAGCACTGCACTACAAAACACAATGCAGGGCCATGCAACGCGAGAGAGTCTCACATGACAGTCAATACAAACACAGAACAAAACAACACAAGACAAAGGCAAATACAGACCAATACAATGCAAGAAAACTGCAAAACACAGCAAAGCAAAGCAGTCTCATAGAGCCACCGGCCGCATCTTCCTTCCGACTCCACTCACGGACCCACCTCCTTACAGTGCCCTGCTGCCTTCCCTCGTCGCTCTGTGGCACGCATCTTGTCCCTCTGCATCTGAAAAAAAACCAAAACCAAACATATTGAACGAGTCACCTGGATGCAGAGCAAGAGCTTCACAACTCCAGAGGTCTTGATTCCATCTACAAAGACCATCTGGAGTCCAGCTACAGCCTGCCATGTAAAAAAATAACAAACAAACAAAAAAAACCCCCACCAACAAAAAAAAAAAACCAAAACAGGGCCAAAATTTAAGCCCATCATGTGCAAGACCTAACACCTTAGAGAGTCAAATCCTCTTCACCGCCCCTCAACAGCCCCTGCCGCACAGCTCCAATCGTCTCTGTGAAACACTATCGGCACTGCTGTTCGCGCAGCCCGCCGATGGCTAGTCGAGCCGAGATGACTGTACAACCCTTGCCTAAACAGTCTAGGTGCATCAACATTTGACCCGTAGACTCTTATCGCTCTTCCACCTACCCCTGAATCTACATCCCCGGGCAGAGCAGCTCCAAGCCAAACACACCCGTGCGCAGAACGTCACCATGTGGAACGCTACCAACGAGGTGATTCAAAGAGAGAGAAAACTCTCGGCAAGAAGAATGACGCCCGGACAGGAGGCGTCGTTGGGCAAGACGACCTATGGAGCCGGAACCATGAGGCCAGGAGGCTCTATGGCAGAGCCTCCAGAGAAGAGGAGTTGAACAGAATGGCCCGTTACAAGACGGCACTGTCAAAACCCAGACGACAGATGCACCAGAAGCCTGGCGTTGAGACCTAAGGATGTCAGGATGCGGGGAAGAAGTCCAAGTCCGAGAAAACGGACGGCTAGAGAGCAGAGCTGCCAATGCAGCCCAGAAGAACGCTGCCAAAAGAGGACCGACCAGAACCCGCCGAGACCGATCCATGCTTTAGAGCTCCGAGTGCAAGAAAAGAAGCACCCGATTGGCACCGGGCCGATAAGTACGGGCATTCGAGACGCTAGGGACAGCACCCGAAGCACATGCCATGCTCCTCCAGCGCAAAGTGTAACGAGGACATCGAGACCCGAGGAAGGTCTAAGAGCACAAGACAGACTACACAAACTACATGCCACCGAGGACACGGGCTGGAACTGCCCTGCCTGGCACACACTGGTCTTGTGCTGAAAAGCAACTCGCTCCTTTCACCTGCGCAAAGGCGACTGCTTTAGGACAGCCCTCTCTCCTGCGCTAACTTTAAAACCCCTCCCGGCAATTCCCAGCTGTGTCCCTTCCTCCCAGACTACCCCGAGCCCGGGTCCCTCAACTTAGCTTTCAGAGGGCCCAGGGTCCGAATCCATCCTCCACAAAACCACACGGGCTAACTGGGATGTTCCTCAAGGGGACACAGTGCTCTTCAACATCTGCAATGAAAAAAAAACAAACAAAAAAAAACAAATCAGAAGAGGGAGTAAGCATCCTGCTGGCCAACGCCAACTACTTCCCCAACTCCCCCCTCCTCACAAGTGCCACCGCGTTCGCTTCCCCGCTCATTCCAGAGTCAGACCCTGCAGCCGTCGTCACTCGTGGTACCTAAGGTACCAAGAGACACCGAGTTAGCGTGGCGCTCGTGAGAAGTCATCGGCCCCACGCTCCTCCTCACTAATCCACAGCTCACCTCAAACGCTCACCCAATTCAAAGATAGCCCACACAGCGCCTCCAGAACGGAAGGTAAATGCTTAACCAAGCAGCCCCATAATACTTCGCTATTCAACACCGACCCGGCCGACGACCGCCTCACCTTCTCGGACCCCTCACCGGCATGCAGCTTTGCAGGAGACCTTAGAGCAGACTTCACGGTACGTAAAGGGTGCCTATAAGAAACCTGCAGAGGGACTTTTTACAAGGGTGTACAGCAATAGGACAAGGCTTCAGTCCTAAGGAGGGTACATTTAGTTTAGGTATTAGGAAGACGTTTCTCACTAGGGGTGGCGAGGCACTGGAACGCGTTGCCCAGAGAACCTGCGGATGCTCCCTCCCTGGAAGCATTCAAGGCCAGGTCAGATGGGGCTTTGAGCAACCTGGTCTCGCGGAAGGCGTCCCTACCCATTGCGGGGGGGTTGGAACTAGAGGATCTTTATGGTGCCTTCCAACCCAAACCATTCTACGATTCTATGACATCCAAATCCAACTGCAAAACTCAGCTGAGAAGGGCTGGTGAACCCTCCTCCCTTTCCCCAGCAGTCCCAAAACTTTAGAAACCCCTTTTCTTCTCCTCAACTGTCAGGAAAGGAACCCCACTGCTTCCTGACACCTCCTGCCCTCCATTCGCACCCCTGAACCCCCTTCAGTGGCTATTCCTCAGGAGCCGCTCTTCTGAGCCACATCCCAAATTCGGGGGGCACCTCCTAACCTACAATTTCACAGAGACCCTGAGCTCTGCTACATGCCCACAAAATAAAGTCAAGTCCCAAGGCTTGTAATCTACGAGGGGCCTGCCACGAGCTGCAAAGATTCTAGGGACACCATGGCATTCTGTGGGCAATGAGGAAAGGCGACGAGGCATCCCAGACCCTGAAAGGCATTGTGCCTCACGGCCCTTCTGCTTTCTTCAGAAAAACTAAATCTCCATATACAAATACATACAAGACGCTCACCCTAACCCCCGCTAAACAATGTCACCATCGGTCCCGTTAAGAGAGATATCAGCAACTTACACAGCATACAGCAGAACTGGTGAAAAAAACCAAGGCTCCTTTTTCAATAAAGTTGGGAATTCCAGGAAAACACAATGCATGAAGAATTAAAACAAACAAACAAACAAACAATGCATACTACTAAACCATCTTTCCACCCCCGAACACTCAAAACAAAATTACTGACCTGAAAAAAAAGAAAGGGAAAAAATAAAAAGCTGAATACAAGTGTTACTTTCTACCACACATGCTGCTGAACCTTGACTGGTCCTGAAGCTCTTACCTCAGGCAGACAGCTCTTCCCAAAGGGCTGAGCCAGCTCAAAAGCTGCAAAGGACTCAAGCAAGAGCTGAGCACCAACACCAGAGAAACCCAGGAGCACAAGGAGCTCCCTCAGCAGAGGCTGTGGCTCAAATAGCCCCAGCCTCCGCCCACCACCCTTAGCACAATCACCTGGGAAAGGGGAAGGGCAAACCACCAGAAGTTATAAAGTCAGCTGGAGGAGCAGCAGCACTGTTCCCACCTGCCTTAAATTTACAGCAAATGAGACCCTGAACAGAGAAAGCAACACTTACTGGCAAAGACAATACCTGCTCCTGTACTACAGCTACAACTATTGCATCAGCAATGTCACCAGGTAAGGAGTTCAACTTAATTTTTCTGAGGCATAGACAGAAAAAGATACGTGTGTCTCTAAACTAGGTAGGAAATTAGCTCGTTAAATGCAATAACAATGTATTTATTAAAATCACATCAGTCACCGGCAAGGCCAGCAGACGCAATGGTAAGTTGGCGGCTAAGCGCTAGATTGAGGCGGACCGGGAGGTTCCCGAGGCCCAGGAGCCCCGGGGAAGAGCAGAGGGACCGCGCAGAGCTGGCAGCTCTCGTGAGAGAGGCTGACGCGGCTTGGGCATTGCCAGGGGCAACCGCGGAAGATTTAAAGGGCCCTGAGGAGCGCCAGCAACCGGGAGCGTGGCAAGCAGGGCGTGTCGTGTCAGAAAGGGCATGGCGTGGCAGTTCGTGCGGGCAGGGCACAGCCCCCGCCCCCTCTTCCCAGCTCGAGAAGGCTACTGAATCGGTGGGCATCGGCCTCAGAAGGAGACGCCGGTATGGCTGCCACTCAGCTGAAAGCCATTGCTAGGAGAAACGTAGAAAGAGAAATTAAAATGCAACTGCGTACAAGAAACATGGGAAAGCAGTAAAAAATAGGGAGCCACGGAGGGAAACTTAGAAAAAAAAAAAATTATAGATGAAGCAGTACAGGACAGAGTTGGCAGAAGAGTAACAAGTTTTTGGGAGCCAGGCGGGCAGGTGGGCCGGTGGAGAGAGAGACGGAAGGAGGGACAGGCAGGGAGGCGAACAGAGATCTGGGGAAGGGTGGCAGAGATGGAGCGGGATGCACGCAACAGAATGCGCGACTCTCCGCAGCTCCCGGCGCCGGCGGGAGACCTTCACCGCCCCGATGCTTTTCTCTCTGCCTCGGCGGCAGGCGCCTCGACGCTCCTTTCCCGCGAGGCTTCCCGGTGGCTCGTGCGCGCAGCCGACGGAGGCGCCGAGCTCCCGGCGCCGCGCGCTACTGGCGCGCTCTGTCGGGGATGGCTCGGAGGGATCCTTCCTTGCCGCGGGGGCTGGCTGTTCCTTGCTGGACGTGGCTGCCTGCGGGACCCCCTTGGATTCCCTCCTCGGACGGTTCACCTTCGTCAGCTCCCTCGGGTGGGCGTGCCTGGGCAGACCCTTCCCCAGCTCAAGGGAGGGATTCCAAAATAGGAACGGTGAGCTGGACGGAGGGGGACATAGAAATAAAACTTAAAAAGCAATAGGGTACAAGACAGATAGGAAAACATGAAGAAATAAAGGCAGGGAGATGGACTGGGGGATACATAGAAACAAACGAGAAAGCAGCAGGGTACGGGAAACAGGAAACAATTTGCAACCAGGGACAGGGAGGAAGACAGAGGGAGAAATAGGGAAAAAAAATTCAAAAAGCGACGGGGTACGATTCACATGGACGCAAATTAAAAAATAAGGCCGGGGAGCTGGAGAGAGACGTACCTATAAAGAAACTTTTAAAGCCGACAGGGTAAAGGAAAGAGTGAGAAGAAATAAAGAAGAGGAAGAGGGAGCCAGATAGAGGAAGGCATAGGTAGAAATTTTGGCAAGAAATAAGGTAAAGAGCAGAGGGAATTTCCTGGTTTTGGCTAGAATAGAGATCATTTTCTTCCTAGTAGCCGGTACAGTGCTGTAGTTTGCATTTAACGTGACACTAATATTGATAAAAGACTGATGATTTAGTTGTCACTAGGCAGTGTTCATACTAAGTCAAGGATGTTTCAGCTTCTCCTACTGCCCTGGCAGTGGAGGCTGGGAGTGCAGACAGCTGAGCCAAACGAGCCAAAGGGGTATTCCATACCATATGATGTCCCAGCCAGTATATCAACTGGGGAAGTTGACCCCTAACCCCAGGCCCTGACCCCTGGCCCTGAGCCATGAGACTGTGATCCCTGACACCGTGACCTTTGAGGCTGCGAACCCATGCTGTGACCTTTGACCCAATGGCCCTTTTCACCTGGTGACCCTTTGACCCCCGGTGGGTGACCTTTGACCCTGACAGTTGACCTTTTGACCTTCTGATGTGGTAACCTTTGAACTTTTGACCCCAAAGACCTTTGCCCCCTACCCTGGTGCCCTTTGACCCCTGCCAGGTGATCTTTGACCCAAGGACCTTTGACCCCGGACCCCGTGACCTTTGACCTTGAGTTCGGTGACCTTTGACCCGGACCCTGTGATCTTTGGACCCCGGACCCCGTGACCTTTGACTCTGACCCCCGTGACCTTTGACCCCGGACCCCGTGACCTTTGACTCTGACCCCCGTGGCCTTTGACCCCGACCCCGTGACCTTTGACCTTTGGTCTGTGACCTTTGACCCCGGCCCGTGACCCTTGCCCTTTGGTCCCTGACCTTTGACCCCGACCCCGTGAGCTTTGACCTTTGATCCGTGACCTCTGACCCCGTGACCTCTGACCCTGATCACGTGACCTTTGACCCTCCCCAGTGACATTTCACCCCGACCCCGTGAGCTTTGACCTTTAACCCCCCGCCCCGTGACCTGTGGCCCCCTGGCCCCGTGACCTTTGATCCTCCCCTAGTGACATTTCACCAGTGACCCCTGACCCCGTGAGCTTTGATCCTGACTTGGTGATCTGTGACCTTTAAGCTTGACCCTTGAACCTTTGAGCTTTTACCCCGACCCCGGTGACCTTTGACCGTAACCCCATGGGCTCTGATCTTTGACCCAGTGACCTTTGATATTTGACCCCTGTCCCCGGTGACATTTGACCCCAGACCTCTGTGACCCCTGACCCCATAAGCTTGGACCCTGACTTGGTGACCCTTGACCCCCACCTGTGACCTTTGAGCTTGACCCTTTGAGCTTTGTGCTTTTGCCCCCTGACCCTGTGAGCTTTGACCCTAGTGACTTTGGACCCCTGACACCATGAGCTTTGACCTAGTGAGCTTTGACCCCTGACCCCAGTGAGTTTTGACCCCTGGGCTTGGTGACCTATGGCCTCTGAGCCCCACGACCTTTGACCTCCGAGCCCTTGCCTTTGACAGAGTTAAGCACAGCAGTACTGCACATTTTGAAGTTAAAGCACTGCCCTACTGCAACCTTGCCATGGAAAATGGTTTCTGCCCTGGGAGTAAATTGTTTAACTTCATCTTATAGCTCTTTACTCCCAGAGACTGAGCCAGCGGCTAGTGCGGTTTTCTTTTAAATTTAAGTTTTACAACACATTTTTACAATCGCAACTTCAAAAGATGCGCTAGGAAATGACGTCTGCTGTGATATTAAATTTTTTTAATTGAAAACTTTTTTACTTACACTCAGCAGCAGTGCCATATTCTATTACTTTTTTTTTAATATTTTATGTAATTTCAACGTTTTACAGAGCTTTTTCCACGATATCAGTCTTGTCCACATTCCTCACTGCCCTTATGTCCGTCGCTACCCGTCCAGAAGTTTTACTGCCCAAGGTGACGTTACCTCCACCATCCCTGTTCCCAAGCAAAAAACAAGTGAGCTCCACTCCTCTTCACACACTGTCCACTTCCACACTTAGACATAAAAATTATAAATAGCATTAGATCACCTCAATATTTTACAAACACACCATGGAATAATAAAGTTACACTCACCCACTTTACAACCCTGGCCTACTCCATGCTGGCCATCTAGTCCAGCTCCCCCCACCCTTCGCCCGCAAAATCCTCAACTGTCTTCCAAAGACCATCCACCAAACAACATATTTCCCTGTGCTGACTGGCAATTACCACGTTCCAGGGCAGCGCTCCATGGGAACACCGTTCCCAGGACCCTTGAAAAAAATCACCCTGCCTGTGAAAACCCGGGCCCGAGCCGGACCCCAGTCCAAACACTGGCAATCAACATTGCCTTGTGGAGCAGCTGGGACCGGGGGGTGGGGGGGAACAGGGCAGGGGAGGACACACCAAAAACCAACCCATATCCCAGCTGGGTTTTTTTATTCTAAGTTGTTGTTTTGGTTTTTTTTTCTAATTCCCTGAGAAACATCTCAACTCTACATCCAACCTGAAAGGAAAAAAACAAAAAGGCTAAACCACATAACCCTACAAGGTTAGACACATTCACAACACACCACTCATTCAGATCACATGCACGCCAGCCCTCACTCTCAACTCATCCATCCTACCACCCACAGGCCTCGAGAGGCCGTCACCCCGTGACTGTGGCACTGGGGGCCTCAAAAATCGCCTTGCCTGCAAAAACCCTGGCCCTAGCCCAACCTCCTTCCAACCTCCCCACAAACTGCCCTTCTGTTACACCAATGTTTCAACATGCACCATCATCTCCACCATCCGTGCATTTTCAACCCGATACTTAGCTTTCACGGTGCCACATGGCACAGTCCAACCTCCGTAGCAGCCGTGTCACCTAAACGCAAGGTTCCTTCAAGCACCTCGTGCCCTGTCATCACCTGCAAAAACAACACACAAAGCTTTTCAATAGACACTTCATCCTTGAGAGAGAAGTCCTCCACCGCTTCCCACCTATTCCCAAAATAACACATCCTCCCAGTCAGTGTCCTCCATGGCACTTGAAAAAACAGAGCATCGCAAACACAGAGCTGTCCCAAAGTTACCGATCGCTCCAAGACCCATCACGCTGCTACTCAGACCTCAAGGCCTTGACCATTTCTACAGACTTGCCACAAAGCATCCGCATAAACAATATGAACACCGTTGCCCAGTTACTGCCTTACTCTATGCTAGCTCACAGTCCAATTGCGATCCCCTCAGCTCCTTGCATGCAAAGAACCCAAAGTCATTAAACCTTCTGTGCTGTCTCTACAATGCCATGCAACACACACAGACAAACATAGACCCATGTAATTCACATGCAAATATAATGCCATACAAGACAGTACTCTTATCTCGGTCAAGACAAAACAACTCGGAGCACTGCCATACCACACAAAACAGAACAGGGCCAATGCAAGAGACTCTCAGATGACAGTCAATACAAGTACAGACCAAAACAATACAAAACCAATACAGAACCATAGAAGGCAAGGCAGTCTCTGGTGGCAATCGATACAAGGGCATAGCACTGCACTACAAAACACAATGCAGGGCCATGCAACGCGAGACAGTCTCACATGACAGTCAGTACAAATACAGAACAAAACAACACAAGACAAAGGCAAATACAGACCAATACAATGCAAGAAAACTGCAAAACACAGCAAAGCAAAGCAGTCTCATAGAGCCACCGGCCGCATCTTCCTTCCGACTCCACTCACGGACCCACCTCCTTACAGTGCCCTGCTGCCTTCCCTCGTCGCTCTGTGGCACGCATCTTGTCCCTCTGCATCTGGAAAAAAAACCAAAACCAAACATATTGAACGAGTCACCTGGATGCAGAGCAAGAGCTTCACAACTCCAGAGGTCTTGATTCCATCTACAAAGACCATCTGGAGTCCAGCTACAGCCTGCCATTTAAAAAAAAAGAAAAAGAAAAAAAAAACCCACAAAAAAAACCCCAAAAAAACCCACCACCAAAAAAAAAACAAACCAGGGCCAAAATTTAAGCCCATCATGTGCAAGACCTAACACCTTAGAGAGTCAAATCCTCTTCACCGCCCCTCAACAGCCCCTGCCGCACAGCTCCAATCGTCTCCATGAAACACTATCGGCACTGCTGTTCGCGCAGCCCACCGATGGCTAGTCGAGCCGAGATGACTGTACAACCCTTGCCTAAACAGTCTAGGCACATCAACGTTTGACCCGTAGACTCTTATCGCTCTTCCACCTACCCCTGACTCTACATCCCCGGGCAGAGCAGCTCCAAGCCAAACACACCCGTGCGCAGAACGTCACCATGTGGAACGCTACCAACGAGGTGATTCAAAGAGAGAGAAAACTCTCGGCAAGAAGAATGACGCCCGGACAGGAGGCGTCGTTGGGCAAGACGACCTACGGAGCCACAACCATGAGGCCAGGAGGCTCTACGGCAGAGCCTCCAGAGAAGAGGAGTCGAACAGAATGGCCCGTTACAAGATGGCACTGTCAAAACCCAGACGACAGATGCACTAGAAGCCTGGCGTTGAGACCTAAGGATGTCAGGATGCGGGGAAGAAGTCCAAGTCCGAGAAAACGGACGGCTAGAGAGCAGAGCTGCCAATGCAGCCCAGAAGAACGCCGCCAAAAGAGGACCAACCGGAACCCGCCGAGACCGATCCATGCTTTAGAGCTCCGAGCGCAAGAAAAGAAGCGCCCGATTGGCACCGGGCCGATGAGTAAGAGCATTCGAGACCCTAGGGACGGCGCCTAAAGCGCATGCCACGCTCCCCCGGCGCAAAGCGCAACGAGGACGTCGAGACCCGAGGAAGGTCTAAGCGCACAAGACAGACTACACAAACTACACGCCACCGCGGACACGGGCTGGAACTGCCCTGCCCGGCACACGCTGGTCTCGGGCTGAAAAGCAACTCGCTCCCTTCGCCTGCGCAAAGGCGACTGCTTTGGGGCAGCCCTCTCTCCTGCGCTAACTTTAAAACCCCTCCCGGCAATTCCCAGCTGTGTCCCTTCCTCCCAGCCTCTCCCCAGCCCGGGTCCCTCAACTTAGCTTGCGGAGGGCCCAGGGTCCGAACCCACCCTCCACAAAACCACACGGGCTAACTGGGATGTTCCTCAAGGGGACACAGTGCTCTTCAACATCTGCAATGAAAAAAACAAACAAACAAACAAACAAACAAAAACCAAATCCGAAAAGGCAGTAAGCATCCCACTGGCCAACGCCAACTACTTCCCCAACTCCCCCCTCCTCACAAGTGCCACCGCGTTCGCTTCCCCACTCATTCCAGAGTCAGACCCTGCAGCCGTCGTCACTCGTGGTACCTAAGGTACCAAGAGACACCGAGTTAGCGTGGCGCTCGTGAGAAGTCATCGGCCCCACGCTCCTCCTCACTAATCCACAGCTCACCTCAAACGTTCACCCAATTCAAAGATAGCCCACACAGCGCCTCCAAAACGGAAGGTAAATGCTTAACCGAGCAGCCCCATAATACTTCGCTATTCAACACCGACCCGGCCGACGACCGCCTCACCTTCTCGGACCGCTCACCGGCATGCAGCTTTGCAGGAGACCTTAGAGCAGACTTCACGGTACGTAAAGGGTGCCTATAAGAAACCTGCAGAGGGACTTTTTACAAGGGTGTGCAGCAATAGGACAAGGCGGTAACGACTTCAGTCCTAAGGAGGGTACATTTAGTTTAGGTATTAGGAAGACGTTTCTCACTAGGGGTGGCGAGGCACTGGAACGGGTTGCCCAGAGAACCTGCGGATGCTCCCTCCCTGGAAGCATTCAAGGCCAGGTCAGATGGGGCTTTGAGCAACCTGGTCTCGCGGAAGGCGTCCCTACCCATTGCGGGGGTGGGGTAGGAACTAGAGGATCTTTATGGTCCCTTCCAACCCAAACCACTCTACGATGCTATGACATCCAAATCCAACTGCAAAACTCATCTGAGAAGGGCTGGTGAACCCTCCTCCCTTTCCCCAGCAGTCCCAAAACTTTAGAAACCCCTTTTCTTCTCCTCAACTGTCAGGAAAGGAACCCCACTGCTTCCTGACGCCTCCTGCCCTCCATTCGCGCCCCTGAACCCCCTTCAGTGGCTACTCCTCAGGAGCCGCTCTTCCGAGCCACATCCCAAATTCTGGAGGCACCTCCTAACCTACAGTTTCACAGAGACCCTGAGCTCTGCTACATGCCCACAAAATAAAGTCAAGTCCCAAGGCTTGTAATCTACGAGGGGCCTGCCACGAGCTGCAAAGATTCTAGGGACAACGGGGCATTCTGTGGGCAATGAGGAAAGGCGACGAGGCATCCCAGACCCTGAAAGGCACTGTGGCTCACGGCCCTTCTGCTTTCTTCAGAAATACTAAATCTCCATATACAAATACATACAAGACGCTCACCCTAACCCCTGCTAAACAATGTCACCATCGGTCCCGTTAAGAGAGATATCAGCAACTTACACAGCATACAGCAGAACTGGTGGAAAAAAACAAGGTTCCTTTTTCAATAAAGTTGGGAATTCCAGGAAAACACAATGCATGAAGACTTTAAAAAAAAAAAAAAAACTAAACAATGCATACTACTAAACCATCTTTCTACCCCCAAACACTCAAAACAAAATTACTGACCTGAAAAAAAAAAAAGGAAAACAAACAACAAAAAAAAGCTGCATACAAGTGCTACTTTCTACCACACAGGCTGCTGAACCTTGACTGGTCCTGAAGCTCTTACCTCAGGCAGACACCTCTTCCCAAAGGGCTGAGCCAGCTCAAAAGCTGCAAAGGACTCAAGCAAGAGCTGAGCACCAACACCAGAGAAACCCAGGAGCACAAGGAGCTCCCTCAGCAGAGGCTGTGGCTCAAATACCCCGAGGCTCCGCCCACCACCCTTAGCACAATCCCCTGGGAAAGGGGAAGGGCAAACCACCAGCAGTTATAAAGTCAGCTGGAGGAGCAGCAGCACTGCTCTCACCTGCCTTAAATTTACAGCAAATGAGACCCTGAACAGAGAAAGTAACCCCCCCCAGGAAATGACACTACTTGCTCCTGTACTACAGCTACAACTATTGCATCGGCAATGTGACCAGGTAACGAATTAAACTTAATTTTTCTGGCGTGTAGATAGAAAACGATAGATGTCTTTCTAAACTAGGTAAGAAACTAGCTCATTAAATGCAATAACAATGTAGTTATTAAAATCACATCAGTCACCGGCGAGGTCAGCAGACGCAACGGTAAGTTGGCGGCTAAGCGCTAGATTGAGGTGGACCGGGAGGTTCCCGAGGCCCGGGAGCCCCGGGGAAGAGCAGAGGGACAGCGCAGAGCCGGCAGCTCTCGTGAGAGAGGCTGACGCGGCTTGGGCATTGCCAGGGGCAACCGCGGAAGATTTAAAGGGCCCTGAGGAGCGCCAGCAACCGGGAGCGTGGCAAGCAGGGCGTGTCGTGTCAGAAAGGGCATGGCGTGGCAGTTCGTGCGGGTAGGGCGCAGCCCCCGCCCCCCCTTCCCAGCTCGAGAAGGCTACTGAAGCGGTGGGCATCGGCCTCAGAAGGAGACGCCGGTATGGCTGCCGCCCAGCTGAAAGCCATTGCTAGGAAAAACGGAGAAAGAGAAATTAAAATGCAACTGGGTACAAGAAACGTGGGAAAGCAGTAAAAAATAGGGAGCCACAGAGAGGGAATCGTAGGAAAAAAAAAAAAAAATTATAGATGAAGCGCTACGGGGCAGAGTTGGCAGAAGAGCAACAAGTTTTTGGGAGCCAGGCGGGCAGGTGGGCCGGTGGAGAGAGAGACGGAAGGAGGGACAGGCAGGGAGGCGAACAGAGATCTGGGGAAGGGTGGCAGAGATGGAGCGGGATGCACGCGACAGAATGCGCGACTCTCCGCAGCTCCCGGCGCCGGCGGGAGACCTTCACCGCCCCGATGCTTTTCTCTCTGCCTCGGCGGCAGGCGCCTCGACGCTCCTCTCCCGCGAGGCTTCCCGGTGGCTCGTGCGCGCGGCCGGCGCGCTCTGTCTGGGACGGCTCGGAGGGATCCTTCCTTGCCGCGGGGGCTGGCTGTTCCTTGCTGGACGTGGCTGCCTGCGGGACCCCCTTGGATTCCCTCCTCGGACGGTTCACCTTCGTCAGCTCCCTCGGGTGGGCGTGCCTGGGCAGACCCTTCCCCAGCTCAAGGGAGGGATTCCAAAATAGGAACGGTGAGCTGGACGGAGGGGGACATAGAAATAAAACTTGAAAAGCAATAGGGTACAAGACAGATAGGAAAACATGAAGAAATAAAGGCAGGGAGATGGACTGGGGGATACACAGAAACAAACGAGAAAGCAGCGGGGTACGGGAAACAGGAAACAATTTGCAACCAGGGACAGGGAGGAAGACAGAGGGAGAAATAGGGGAAAAAAAATTCAAAAAGCGACGGGGTACGATTCACATGGACGCAAATTAAAAAATAAGGCCGGGGAGCTGGAGAGAGACGTACCTATAAAGAAACTTTTAAAACCGACAGGGTAAAGGGAAGAGTGAGAAGAAATAAAGAAAAGGAAGAGGGAGCCAGATAGAGGGAGGCATAGGTAGAAATTTTGGCAAGAAATGAGGTAAAGAGCAGAGGGAATTTCCTGGTTTTGGCTAGAACAGAGATAATTTTCTTCCTAGTAGCCGGTATAGCGCTGTAGTTTGCATTTAACATGACAATAATGTTGATAAAAGACTGATGATTTAGTTGTCACTAGGCAGTGTTCATACTAAGTCAAGGATGTTTCAGCTTCTCCTACCGCCCTGGCAGTGGAGGCTGGGAGTGCAGACAGCTGAGCCAAACGAGCCAAAGGGGTATTCCATACCATATGATGTCCCAGCCAGTATATCAACTGGGGAAGTTGACCTCTAACCGCTGGCCCTGAGCCATGAGACTGTGATCCCTGACACCGTGACCTTTGAGGCTGCGAACCCATGCTGTGACCTTTGACCCGATGGCCCTTTTCACCCGGTGACCCTTTGACCCCCGGCGGGTGACCTTTGACTTCTTGTCGGTGACCTTTGACCCTGACAGTTGACCTTTTGACCCTCTGGTGTGGTAACCTTTGAACTTTTGACCCCAAAGACCTTTGCCCCCTACCCTGGTGCCCTTTGACCCCTGCCAGGTGATCTTTGACCCAACTACCTTCGACCCCGCCCCCGTGCCCTTTGGCCCCGCCCCTGTGACCTTTGACCCCCGACCCCTTGGCCTTTGACCCCCGACCCCATGACCTTTCACCCCGACCCCTTGACCTTTGACCTCTGGCCCGTGACCTTTGACCCCGACCCCTTGGCCTTTGACCTCTGGCCCGTGACCTTTGACCCCGACCCCTTGACCTTTGACCTCTGGTCCGTGACCTTTGACCCCGACCCCTTGACCTTTGACCTCTGGCCCGTGACCTTTGACCCCGACCCCTTGACCTTTGACCTCTGGTCCGTGACCTTTGACCTCGACCCCTTGACCTTTGACCCCCGGCCCCGTGACCTTTGACCCCGACCCCTTGACCTTTGACCCCTGACCCCTTGACCTTTGACCTCTGGCCCGTGACCTTTGACCCCCGACCCCTTGACCTTTGACCCCCTGCCCGTGACCTTTGACCTCGACCCCTTGACCTTTGACCCCGGCCCCGTGACCTTTGACCCCGGCCCCGTGACCTTTGACCTTTGGTCTGTGACCTTTGACCCCGACCCCCTGACCTTTGACCCCCGACCCCTTGACCTTTGACCTCTGGTCCGTGACCTTTGACCCCCGACCCCTTGACCTTTGACCTCTGGTCCGTGACCTTTGACCCCCGGCCCCTTGACCTTTGACCCCCGGCCCGTGACCTTTTACCCCCGACCCCTTGACCTTTGACCCCGACCCCTTGACCTTTGGCCCGTGACCTTTGACCCCGACCCCTTGACCTTTGGCCCCCGACCCCTTGACCTTTAACCCCGACCCCTTGACCTTTGACCCCCGGCCCCTTGACCTTTGGCCCCCGACCCCTTGAGCTTTGACCCCCGACCCCGTGACCTTTGACCCGTTGACCTTTGGCCCGCGACCCCTTGACCTTTGACCGCTGATCCCCGACCTTTGACCCCCTGCCCCTGTGACCTTTGACCCCGTGGCCTTTGGCCTTTGACCCGTGCCCTTTGGCCCCCTGACCCGTGCCCTTTGGCCCTCCCCCGGTGACATTTCACCCCAGACCTCGGCCACCCCTGACCCCGTGAGCTTTGATCTTTAACCCCCGCCCCGTGACCTTTGGCCCCCTGACCCCGTGAGCTTTGATCCGGACTTGGTGATCTGTGACCTTTGAGCTCGACCCTTGAACCTTTGAGCTTTTACCCCAACCCCGGTGACCTTTGACCGTAACCCCATGGGCTCTGATCTTTGACCCTGTGACCTTTTACCCCTGACCCAGTGACCTTTCATATTTCACCCCTGCCCCCGGTGACATTTGACCCCAGACCCCTGTGACCCCTGACCCCACGAGCTTTGACCCTGACTTGGTGACCCTTGACCCCCACCCCTGACCTTTGAGCTTGACCCTCCAACCTTTGCGCTTTTGCCCCCCTGACCCCGGCGACCTTTGACCCCGTGAGCTTTGACCTTAGTGACTTTAGACCCCTGACCCCATGAGCTTTGACCCCTGGGCCTGGTGACCTATGGCCTCCGAGCCCCACGACCTTTGACCTCCGAGCCCTTGCCTTTGACAGAGTTAAGCACAGCACTACTGCACATTTTAAAGTTAAAGCACTGCCCTACGGCAACGTTGCCGTGGAAAATGGTTTCTGCCCTGGGAGTAAATTGTTTAACTTCAGCTTATAGCTCTTTACTCCCAGAGACTGAGCCAGCGGCTAGTGCGGTTTTCTTTTAAATTTAAGTTTTACAATACCAACTTCAAAGTTTTGTAATACATTTTTACAATCGCAACTTCAAAAGATGCACTAGGAAATGACGTCTGCTGTGATACTAAATTTTTTAAATTTTTTTAATTAAAAACTTCTTTACTTACACTCAGCAGCAGTGCCATATTCTATTACTTTTTTTTTTAATATTTTATGTAATTTCAACGTTTTACAGAGCTTTTTCCACCCTATCAGTCTTGTCCACATTCCTCACTGCCCTTATGTCCGTCGCTACCCGTCCAGAAGTTTTACTGCCCGAGGTGACGTTACCTCCACCATCCCTGTTCCCAAGCAAAAAACAAGTGAGCTCCACTCCTCTTCACACACTGTCCACTTCCACACTTAGACATAAAAATTATAAATAGCATTTGTGGTGGGTTGACCCTGGTTGGATGCCAGGTGCCCACCAAAGCCGCTCTATCACTCCCCCTCCTCAGCTGGACGGGGGGGAGAAAATATAACAAAAGGCTCGTGGGTCAAGATAAGGACAGTTTAATAAAGTGATAGCAAAGGTTGCGCGCGCGAAAGCAAAGAAAAAAAACAAATGATGTTATTCTCTACTTCCCATCAGCAGGCGATGTCTAGCCACTTCTCGGGAAGCAGGGCTTCAGTACGCGTAGTGGTTGCTCCGGAAGACAAAATGCCCCCCCTCTTCCGTCTCCCTTTACTTAGCTTTTATATCTGAGCTGACGTCATATGGTATGGAATATCTGTTTGGTTGGTTTAGGTCAGCTGTCCTGGTTATGTCCCCTCCCAAGATCTTGCCCTGCCCCAGCCTGCCATTGGGGGGGGGGGGGGGCAAAAATGTTGGAGAGACAGCCTTGATGCTGTGCCAGCATTGCTCAGCTGTAGCCAAAACACTGGTGTGCTATCAACACCTTTCTAGCTACTGATGCAGAGCACAGTGCTATGAGGGCTGCCATGGGGAGTATTAACTCCATCTCAGCCAGACCCAATACAGCATTAGATCACCTCAATATTTTACAAACACACCATGGAATAATAAAGTTACACTCACCCGCTTTACAACCCTGGCCTACTCCATGCTGGCCATCTAGTCCAGCTCCCCCCACCCTTCGCCCGCAAAATCCTCAACTGTCTTCCAAAGACCATCCGCAGACCAACCTAATTCCCTGCGCTCGGTGGCGATTACCAGGTTCCAGGGGAGCGCTCCACGGGAGCTCTGTTCCTGGGAGCCTTGAAAAAAAATCGCCCTGCCTGCCAGAACCCCGGCCCAAGCCTGACCCCCATCCAAACATTGGCCGTGACCACTGTCCCACAGAGCAGCCGGGACCGGAGGGGGGGGGGGGGGGGGAAAAGCCACCCAGCGGGGTTTTTTTATTCTAATTGTATTTTATTTTTTCCTAATTGCCTAACAAACATCTCTACCTCCACCCTGCAAGAGACCACTAAAAAGCTAAACCACATAACCCTACAACGTTACGCACATTCACAACACACCACTCATTCAGATCACACGCACACTAGCCCTCGCTCTCAACTAACCCATCCCGCCGCCAAAGGGTGTCAAGGGGCCATCGCCCCTTACCCGCAGCACCCGGGGCCTCGAAAAGCACCCTGCCTGCAAAACCCCTGGCCCCAGCCCAACCTCCCCACAAACTGCCCTTCCATTACAGCAACGCTTCAACGCGCGCCATCTGCGCCATACATAGATTTTCAACCAGACACTGAGCTTTCATAGTGGCACTTGTCACAGTCCAACCTCCGTAGCAGCCACATCGCCTAAACGCAAGGTTCCTTCAAACGCCTCGTGCCCCGTGATCACCTGCAAAACCAACGCACAAAACTCTTGAATACAAACTTCACCCTCGGCATAAAAAAATCCTCCACAGCTCCACGCTCCTGCTTCGCACCTATTCCAGAAACAAAAACCTCAATGCCTTCACCATTTCTAGAAGCTTACCGCAAAGTGTCCACATAAACAAATATTAACACCCATGCCCACTCACTGCCTTACTATATTCTACCTCACAATCTACTTGCAATCCACTCCCCTACTGACACGCAATGACTCAAAAATCATTTAACCCTCAATGCTGACAAACTAGGCACATCGACGTTTCACCCGTAGATTCTTATCGCTGTTCCACCTACCCCTGACTCTACAGCCCCGGGCAGAGCAGCTCCAAGCCAAACACACCCGTGCACAAACACACACAACACGGAACACTACCAACAAGGCGACTCAAAGAGAGAGAAAACTCTCGGCAAGAAGAATGACGACCCCCGGACGGGAGGCGCCATCCGGCAACTTGACCTACAGCGCCCAAAACCACAAAGCGAGGAGGCTCTACGACAGCCCCAAAGAAGAAGAGGCAAAAGTAAGGGCCCGTTACAAGATCAAGCCCGTCAAAACCAAGATGATGGATGCGCCAGAAGCCTGGCGTCGAGACCTAAGGATGTCAGGATGCGGGGAAGAAGTCCCAGTCCGAGAAAACGGACGGCTAGAGAGCAGAGCTGCCAAAGCAGCCCGGAAGAGCGCCGCAAAAGAGGACCGACCGGAACCCGCCGAGACCGATCCACACTTTAGAGCTCCGAGCGCAAGAAAAGGAGCACCCGACTGGCACAGTGCCGATGAGTAAGGGCATTCGAGACCCTAGGGACGGCGCCCAAAGCGCATGCCACGCTCCCTGAGTGCAAAGACTGATGATGGCATTGAGACCTGAGGAAGATCGAAGGCACACAAGACAGACTACACAAACTACACACCACCACGGACACAGGCTGGAACTGCCCTGCCCGGCACACGCTGCTCTCGGGCTCAAAAGCAACCCGCTCCCTTCATCTGCCCAAACAGGACTGCTCCTGGACAGCCCTGCCCTCCTACTCTCACTTTAAAACACCTCCCCGCAATTCCCAGCTGTGTCCCTTCCTCCCAGCCTCCCCCCAGCCCGGGTCCCTCAACTTAGCTTTCAGAGGGCCCAGGGTCCGAATCCATCCTCCACAAAACCACACGGGCTAACTGGGATGTTCCTCAAGGGGACACAGTGCTCTTCAACATCTGCAATGAAAAAAACAAACAAACAAAAAAAACCAAATCAGAAAAGGAGTAAGCATCCCGCTGGCCAACGCCAACTACTTCCCCAACTCTCCCCTCCTCACAAGTGCCACCGCGTTCGCTTCCCCACTCATTCCAGAGTCAGACCCTGCAGCCGTCATCACTCGTGGTACCTAAGGTACCAAGAGACACCAAGTTAGCGTGGCACTCATGAGAAGTCATCGGCCCCACGCTCCTCCTCACTAATCCACAGCTCACCTCAAACGCTCACCCAATTCAAAGATAGCCAGCGCCTCCAGAACGGAAGGTAAATGCTTAACCGAGCAGCCCCATAATACTTCGCTATTCAACACCGACCCGGCCGACGACCGCCTCACCTTCTCGGACCGCTCACCGGCATGCAGCTTTGCAGGAGACCTTAGAGCAGACTTCATGGTACGTAAAGGGTGCCTATAAGAAACCTGCAGAGGGACTTTTTACAAGGGTGTGCAGCAATAGGACAAGGCGGTAACGACTTCAGTCCTAAGGAGGGTACATTTAGTTTAGGTATTAGGAAGACGTTTCTCACTAGGGGTGGCGAGGCACTGGAACGCGTTGCCCAGAGAACCTGCGGATGCTCCCTCCCTGGAAGCATTCAAGGCCAGGTCAGATGGGGCTTTGAGCAACCTGGTCTCGCGGAAGGCGTCCCTACCCATTGCGGGGGGGTTGGAACTAGAGGATCTTTATGGTGCCTTCCAACCCAAACCATTCTACGATTCTATGACATCCAAATCCAACTGCAAAACTCAGCTGAGAAGGGCTGGTGAACCCTCCTCCCTTTCCCCAGCAGTCCCAAAACTTTAGAAACCCCTTTTCTTCTCCTCAACTGTCAGGAAAGGAACCCCACTGCTTCCTGACGCCTCCTGCCCTCCATTCGCACCCCTGAACCCCCTTCAGTGGCTACTCCTCAGGAGCCGCTCTTCTGAGCCACATCCCAAATTCGGGGGGCACCTCCTAACCTACAGTTTCACAGAGACCCTGAGCTCTGCTACATGCCCACAAAATAAAGTCAAGTCCCAAGGCTTGTAATCTACGAGGGGCCTGCCACGAGCTGCAAAGATTCTAGGGACACCATGGCATTCTGTGGGCAATGAGGAAAGGCGACGAGGCATCCCAGAGCCTGAAAGGCACTGTGCCTCACGGCCCTTCTGCTTTCTTCAGAAATAGTAAATCTCCATATACAGATGCATACAAGACGCTCACCCTAACCCCTGCTAAACAATGTCACCATCGGTCCCGTTAAGAGAGATATCAGCAACTTACACAGCATACAGCAGAACTGGTGGAAAAAAACAAGGCTCCTTTTTCAATAAAGCTGGGAATTCCAGGAAAACATAATGCATGAAGAATTAAAACAAACAAACAATGCATACTATTAAACCAACTTTCGACCACTGAACACTCAAAACAAAATTACTGACCTGAAAAAAAAAAGGAAAAAAAAAAAAGCTGCATACAAGCGTTACTTTCTACCACACAGGCTGCTGAACCTTGACTGGTCCTGAAGCTCTTACCTCAGGCAGACACCTCTTCCCAAAGGACTCAAGCAAGAGCTGAGCACCAACACCAGAGAAACCCAGGAGCACAAGGAGCTCCCTCAGCAGAGGCTGTGGCTCAAATACCCCGAGGCTCCGCCCACCACCCTTAGCACAATCCCCTGGGAAAGGGGAAGGGCAAACCACCAGCAGTTATAAAGTCAGCTGGAGGAGCAGCAGCACTGCTCTCACCTGCCTTAAATTTACAGCAAACGAGACCCTGAACAGAGAAAGTAACCCCCCCAGGAAATGACACTACTTGCTCCTGTACTACAGCTACAACTATTGCATCAGCAATGTCACCAGGTAAGGAGTTCAACTTAATTTTTCTGAGGCGTAGACAGAAAAAGATACATGTGTCTCTAAACTAGGTAGGAAATTAGCTCTTAAATGCAATAACAATGTAGTTATTAAAATCACATCAGTCACTGGTGAAGCCAGCAGACACAATGGTAAGTTGGCGGCTAAGCACTAGATTGAGGCGGACCGGGAGGTTCCCGAGGCCCAGGAGCCCCGGGGAAGAGCAGAGGGACAGCGCAGAGCCGGCAGCTCTCGTGAGAGAGGCTGACGCGGCTTGGGCATTGCCAGGGGCAACCGTGGAAGATTTAAATGGCCCTGAGGAGCGCCAGCAACCGGGAGCGTGGCAAACTGGGCGTGGTGCGTCAGAAAGGTGTGCCGTGGTGCGGCAGTTTGTGCGGGTAGGGCGCAGCCCCCCCCCTTCCCAGCTCAAGAAGGCTACTGAAGCGGTGGGCATCGGCCTCAGAAGGAGACCCCGATATGGCTGCCACTCGGGTGAAAGCCATTGCTAGGAAAAACGTGGCGACACGGACAGAGCTCCCATGTAAACGTGCAGCTGTCCAGGTCTCTGGCCGCAGGGAGTGCCTGAGTCTATCGCTGATGCCAGAGGGCAGCGGGGACACCTCTTGTGCGAGATGTGACCAGGTAGATGATCTGCTCAGCCTGGTGGCAGAGCTGAAGGAGGAAGTGGAAAGGTTGAGGAGTATCAAGGAGTGTGAGAGGGAGATAGGTTGGTGGACCCACACCCTACCATCCCTGAGGCGGAGGCAGCAGATGGAGGCTCCGCGAGAAGCGGAGGTTCCCCTGCCCCCTTGCCACCGGGCAGGAGGGGACCTAAGAGATGGAGGGGAATGGATACAGGTCCCTGCTCGGGGAGGCAGGCGAGTCCCCTCCCGGTCTCCCTCACCTTCCCAGTTGCCCCTACGCAACAGGAATGGGGCTCTGGAACTTGAGGACCGGGTCAACGAAGATCAGGGTGTAGGTGAAGCCCTATGCAGGGAGGTGCCTAGGCTCAGTTGGGCAGCCCCATGCATTCTCACAGCCTCTGAAAAAAGAAAAAGGAGGGTAATTGTCGTAGGCGACTCCCTTCTGAGGGGGACAGAGGGCCCAATATGCAGTCCTGACCCATGCCACAGGGAAGTTTGCTGCCTCCCTGGGGCCCGGTTGAAAGACATTACCGGGGAACTCCCGGGTCTGGTTCGGACCTCTGATTATTACCCATTGCTAGTTGTGCAGGTTGGCAGCGATGAGACTGCAGGGAGAAATCCAAAGGCAATCAAAAGGGACTTCAGGGCACTGGGGCGATTAGCGGAAGGAGCACAGGTAGTGTTTTCCTTAATCCCTTAGTGGCAGGGGAATATACTGAAAGGAACAGGAAACCACACCTGGTGATGATGTGGCTCAGAGGCTGGTGCCATCGGTGGCATTTGGGGTTTTTTGATCACGGGGAGGTTTACACGGCACTGGGCTTGCTAGTGACGGATGGTATCCAGCTATCTCAAAGGGGTAAAAGAATCCTCGCTCGTGAGATGGCGGGGCTCATAGAGAGGGCTTTAAACTAGGTTTGAAGGGGGTAAGGGATAAGACTAGGTGCACCAGAGACGAGCCTGGGGGCAGCGTGCCGACGTTAGGGGTGGATTCGATAGGCCAGCTCGAATGCATCGATGCCAACACACGCAGTGTGGGCGATAAACAGGAGGAGCTGGAAGCCATCGTGCAGCAGGATAGATATGACTTAGCCGCCATCACGGAAACACGGTGGGATGACTCCCATGACCGGAGTGCTACGTCTTGGGCTTAGCGACCGTGAAATGATAGAATTCTCAATTCTTGGTGAGGCAAGGAAGGGGGTTAGCAAAACCACCGCTCTGGACTTCCGGAGGGCAAACTTTGGCCTCTTTGAGGCACTGGTTGAGAGAATCCCTTGGGAGATGGTCCTGAAGGGCAAAGGGGTCCAGGAGGGACGGACGTTCTTTAAGAAAGAAATCTTAACAGCTCAGGACCAGGCTATTCCCCCGTGCCGCAAGTCGAATCGCCGAGGAAAACGACGGGCCTGGCTGAACGGGGAGCTTTTTCTAGGAGTCAGGAAAAAAAGGAGAGTTTATCATCTCTGGAAGAAAGGGCGGGCAACTTGGGAGGAGTACAGGGATCTTGTTAGGTCATAGAGAAAGGAAATTAGAAAGACAAAAGCTCTGCTAGTACTAAATCTGTCCGCTGTCGTAAGAGACGACAAAAAATGTTTTTACAAATACGTTAATGGTAAAAAGAATCCCAAGGAGAATATCTATCCTGTAACGGATACGGAAGGGAACGTTGCCAGCAGAGATGAGGAAAAGGCTGAGGTACTTAATGCCTTCTTTGCCTCAGTCTTTACTAGGGAGACCAGTTATCCTCAGGGTACTCTGCCTCCTGAGCGGGAAGGTGAGGATGAAGAGCAGAATATACCACCCCCCCCCCCCTTAATGCAGGAGGAAATAGTTAGTGACCTACTACGCCATCTGGATGCTCACAAATCTATGGGACCAGATGGAATCCATCCCAGAGTACTGAGGGAACTGGCAGAGGTGCTTCCCAAGCTGCTCTCCCTCATCTATCGGCGATCCTGGTCAACGGGGAAGGTCCCAGAGCACTGGAGGCTTGCCAATGTGACGCCCATTTACGAGAAGGGTCGGAGGGAGGATCCGGGGAACTACGGGCCTGTCAGCCTGACCTCGGTACCGGGGAAGATTATGGAACGGTTTGTCTTGAAAGCGCTCACGTGGCACGTCCGGGACAAGCAGGGGATTGGGCCCGGTCAGCGTGGGTTTACGAAAGGCGGGTTCTGCTTGACCAACCTGATCTCCTTCTATGACCGGGTGACCCGCCTGGTGGATGAGGGAAAGGCTGTGGATGTTACCTACCTTGACTTCAGCAAGGCCTTTGATACTGTCTCTCATGGCATACTCCTTGAGAAGCTGTCGTCTCCTGGCTTAGACAAGTGTACTCTTTGCTGGGTGAAAAACTGGCTGGATGGACGAGCCCAGAGGGTTGTGGTGAATGGGGTTAAATCCGGTTGGTGGCGGGTCGCTAGTGGTGTTCCCCAGGGCTCGGTGTTGGGCCCGGTTCTGCTTAACATCTTTATCGACGATTTGGACGAGGAGATCGAGTGCCCCCTCGGCAAGTTTGCAGACGACACCAAGTTGGGACTCAGGGCTGATCTCCTTGAGGGTAGGAAGGCTCTACACAGATATCTGGACAGGCTGGATCGATGGGCCGAGGCCAATTGTATGAAGTTCAACGAGGCCGAGTGCCGGGTCCTGTGCTTTGGTCACGGCGACCCCGTGCAGCGCTATGGGCTTGGGGAAGAGTGGCTGGAAAGCTGCCCGGCGGAGAAAGACCTGGGGGTGCTGGTTGACAGCCGGCTGACTATGAGCCAGCAGTGTGCCCAGGTGGCCAGGAAGGCCAACGGCATCCTGGCCTGTATCAGAAATAGTGTGGCCGGCAGGAGCAGGGAGGTAATCGTTCCCCTGTATTCGGCACTGGCGAGGCCGCACCTCGAGTACTGCGTTCAGTTTTGGGCCCCTCGCTACGGGAAAGACGTTGAGTTGCTGGAACGTGTCCGGAGAAGGGCAACCGAGTTGGTGAGGGGCCTGGAGCATAAGTCTGATGAGGAACGGCTGAGGGAGCTGGGGTGGTTTAGTCTGGAGAAAAGGAGGCTGAGGGGAGACCTTATCGCTCTCTACAACTACCTGAAAGGAGATTGTAGCGAGGTGGGTACTGGTCTCTTCTATCAAGTAACTAGAGATAGGACGAGAGAAAATGGCCTGAAGTTGCGCCAGGGGAGGTTTAGCTTGGATATCAGAAAAAAATTCTTTACTGAGAGGGTTGTCAGGCATTGGAACAGGCTGCCCAGGGTAGTGATGGAGTCACCATCCCTGCAGGTGTTCAAAACACACGTAGATGTGGCACTTTGGGACATGATTTAGTGGGCGTGGTGGCGGTGGGTTGATGGTTGGACTTAATGATCTTAGAGGTCCTTTCCAAATTTCATGATTTGATTCAATGTGATTTGATTCTATTCTAGGGAGCAGAACAGAGATGTAGCAAGAAAGGAAAAAAAGGAAGGGAGGAAAAACAAAGCGAGAGAGACACAAAGACTGGAAGAAGGACAAAGGTATGGAAGAGGAAAAAAAATAGTGATAGGCTGCAGGACAGAGATGGAGGAGTTCAAAAAAGACACAGGGAGCATGACAGAATGAGAGTGAGAAAAAAGGGACAGAGCAGGACAGCACTGGAGGAAAAAACAACTGTGATAGGCTGTGAGAGAGATACGGAGGAAGAGAGAAAAGAGAAGGGACAGCTAGCTGGAGAGGAGGATACAGTTAGAAAGGATGGAAGAGGGAACGGAACAGAGAGAAATACGGGAAAGATAGCAAGAGGAAGCAGGGCAGAGGGCCAGCAATAGAAGAAAAAAGGGACAGGGATCTGGACAGATGAAGAAAAAAGCAGGAGGAACAGATACAACATGATACGATGGGACAGGAAGTAAGAGAGAGCGACAGATGAGAATAATGACAAGAGACAGAGAGAGACTGTGAGAAGCACAGCAGGTTGGAGAGAGAGAGAGAGAGATTAGGACCCCTGCAGAGAGAGAGAAGGCATGAATAAAAAGAGTAGGGAGCACCACAAAGGGTCAGAGAAAGAGAAGAACAGGAAGGACAACGGGGACAGTGAGATACAGAATAAAACCCCCCACATGTTATACACATATTATCCAGTAATCAAGCTCATTTCAGAGTTACACAGTACCTCAGCCCCTTTAAGAAAAGTAACACATTGACCGAGCCCAATTCGGCAGCACACAGAACCCGAGCCAATTTCAAAGGCGGCGCACCGCGCCCGAGCCCCTTTCGGCGGCGCACCGCGCCCGAGCCCCTTTCGGCGGCGCACCGCGCCCGAGCCCCTTTCGGCGGCGCACCGCGCCCGAGCCCCTTTCGGCGGCGCACCGCGCCCGAGCCCCTTTCGGCGGCGCACCGCGCCCGAGCCCCTTTCGGCGGCGCACCGCGCCCGAGCCCCTTTCGGCGGCGCACCGCGCCCGAGCCCCTTTCGGCGGCGCACCGCGCCCGAGCCCCTTTCGGCGCCGCACCGCGCCCGAGCCCCTTTCGGCGCCGCACCGCGCCCGAGCCCCTTTCGGCGCCGCACCGCGCCCGAGCCCCTTTCGGCGCCGCACCGCGCCCGAGCCCCTTTCGGCGCCGCACCGCGCCCGAGCCCCTTTCGGCGCCGCACCGCGCCCGAGCCCCTTTCGGCGCCGCACCGCGCCCGAGCCCCTTTCGGCGCCGCACCGCGCCCGAGCCCCTTTCGGCGCCGCACCGCGCCCGAGCCCCTTTCGGCGCCGCACCGCGCCCGAGCCCCTTTCGGCGCCGCACCGCGCCCGAGCCCCTTTCGGCGCCGCACCGCGCCCGAGCCCCTTTCGGCGCCGCACCGCGCCCGAGCCCCTTTCGGCGCCGCACCGCGCCCGAGCCCCTTTCGGCGCCGCACCGCGCCCGAGCCCCTTTCGGCGCCGCACCGCGCCCGAGCCCCTTTCGGCGCCGCACCGCGCCCGAGCCCCTTTCGGCGCCGCACCGCGCCCGAGCCCCTTTCGGCGCCGCACCGCGCCCGAGCCCCTTTCGGCGCCGCACCGCGCCCGAGCCCCTTTCGGCGCCGCACCGCGCCCGAGCCCAGTTCACAGTTACGTAGCTGCGGAGCCAATTTCTAAGTTGGGCAATTACTAGAGCCAGGAACGCACACCCTTTCTGTTCACCCAGCAGCAGCTACATTGGCCTCGAGGTATCTACAACTCTCCCTTGGATGCCTAATTCTAACAGACACTTTCCCTTACTTCAACAGCTAAGTTTACCTATGGGCACTAAACGTGCATGCTTCGCTCTACACTTGCCTTTCTGATTGCCATTACTACTGTGATTCTCACAAGGAGACCTAATTACCTGTCTTTTTTTCATTTTCTTTTTTTTTGCTTCATTTGGTCTATTACTGATTCCACATACGTTCAGCTAGGTCAGTAGTTACAGTCCAATTCTACAATGTACTTTTTCTACAATATATAGAGAAGACTTATGGCCTCACTGGTCAAATTTTTGACACTATTAGTTTTATTCCTCTTTTAACCATTATTTTTACAAATACATTTTAACTCCAAAAATTTAGCATTACCTTCAGAAGAAACGCCACTATTAGTCCCTGCAATTCTCTACGGAGCGGTCTTTTCCACATTCCTCGCTCCCGTTACATCCGTCGCTGCACATCCAGAAGTTTTACTCCCTGAGGTGACATTACCTGCACGATCCCCGTTCCCGGGCAGAAAACGAGTGAGCTCCGCTCATCTTGACAGACTGTCCACTTCCACACCTCGGCACAAAAACAAAACCTGAAAAGTATCATTACATCGCAAACTACAAAGAGCACCCAAATATTTTACAAACCCACCACAGAAAAATACAGTTACACTCACGCACTTCACAACCCTGGCCTGCTCCATGCTGGCCATCTAGTCCAACTCCCCCCACCCTTCGCCCGCAAAATCCTCAACTGTCTTCCAAAGACCATCCACCAAACAACATATTTCCCTGTGCTGACTGGCAATTACCACGTTCCAGGGCAGCGCTCCATGGGAACACCGTTCCCAGGACCCTTGAAAAAAATCACCCTGCCTGTGAAAACCCGGGCCCGAGCCGGACCCCAGTCCAAACACTGGCAATCAACATTGCCTTGTGGAGCAGCTGGGACCGGGGGGTGGGGGGGAACAGGGCAGGGGAGGACACACCAAAAACCAACCCATATCCCAGCTGGGTTTTTTTATTCTAAGTTGTTGTTTTGGTTTTTTTTTCTAATTCCCTGAGAAACATCTCAACTCTACATCCAACCTGAAAGGAAAAAAACAAAAAGGCTAAACCACATAACCCTACAAGGTTAGACACATTCACAACACACCACTCATTCAGATCACATGCACGCCAGCCCTCACTCTCAACTCATCCATCCTACCACCCACAGGCCTCGAGAGGCCGTCACCCCGTGACTGTGGCACTGGGGGCCTCAAAAATCGCCTTGCCTGCAAAAACCCTGGCCCTAGCCCAACCTCCTTCCAACCTCCCCACAAACTGCCCTTCTGTTACACCAATGTTTCAACATGCACCATCATCTCCACCATCCGTGCATTTTCAACCCGATACTTAGCTTTCACGGTGCCACATGGCACAGTCCAACCTCCGTAGCAGCCGTGTCACCTAAACGCAAGGTTCCTTCAAGCACCTCATGCCCTGTCATCACCTGCAAAAACAACACACAAAGCTTTTCAATAGACACTTCATCCTTGAGAGAGAAGTCCTCCACCGCTTCCCACCTATTCCCAAAATAACACATCCTCCCAGTCAGTGTCCTCCATGGCACTTGAAAAAACAGAGCATCGCAAACACAGAGCTGTCCCAAAGTTACCGATCGCTCCAAGACCCATCACGCTGCTACTCAGACCTCAAGGCCTTGACCATTTCTACAGACTTGCCACAAAGCATCCGCATAAACAATATGAACACCGTTGCCCAGTTACTGCCTTACTCTATGCTAGCTCACAGTCCAATTGCGATCCCCTCAGCTCCTTGCATGCAAAGAACCCAAAGTCATTAAACCTTCTGTGCTGTCTCTACAATGCCATGCAACACACACAGACAAACATAGACCCATGTAATTCACATGCAAATATAATGCCATACAAGACAGTACTCTTATCTCGGTCAAGACAAAACAACTCGGAGCACTGCCATACCACACAAAACAGAACAGGGCCAATGCAAGAGACTCTCAGATGACAGTCAATACAAGTACAGACCAAAACAATACAAAACCAATACAGAACCATAGAAGGCAAGGCAGTCTCTGGTGGCAATCGATACAAGGGCATAGCACTGCACTACAAAACACAATGCAGGGCCATGCAACGCGAGACAGTCTCACATGACAGTCAGTACAAATACAGAACAAAACAACACAACACAAAGGCAAATACAGACCAATACAATGCAAGAAAACTGCAAAACACAGCAAAGCAAAGCAGTCTCATAGAGCCACCGGCCGCATCTTCCTTCCGACTCCACTCACGGACCCACCTCCTTACAGTGCCCTGCTGCCTTCCCTCGTCGCTCTGTGGCACGCATCTTGTCCCTCTGCATCTGGAAAAAAAACCAAAACCAAACATATTGAACGAGTCACCTGGATGCAGAGCAAGAGCTTCACAACTCCAGAGGTCTTGATTCCATCTACAAAGACCATCTGGAGTCCAGCTACAGCCTGCCATTTAAAAAAAAAGAAAAAGAAAAAAAAAACCCACAAAAAAAACCCCAAAAAAACCCACCACCAAAAAAAAAACAAACCAGGGCCAAAATTTAAGCCCATCATGTGCAAGACCTAACACCTTAGAGAGTCAAATCCTCTTCACCGCCCCTCAACAGCCCCTGCCGCACAGCTCCAATCGTCTCCATGAAACACTATCGGCACTGCTGTTCGCGCAGCCCACCGATGGCTAGTCGAGCCGAGATGACTGTACAACCCTTGCCTAAACAGTCTAGGCACATCAACGTTTGACCCGTAGACTCTTATCGCTCTTCCACCTACCCCTGACTCTACATCCCCGGGCAGAGCAGCTCCAAGCCAAACACACCCGTGCGCAGAACGTCACCATGTGGAACGCTACCAACGAGGTGATTCAAAGAGAGAGAAAACTCTCGGCAAGAAGAATGACGCCCGGACAGGAGGCGTCGTTGGGCAAGACGACCTACGGAGCCACAACCATGAGGCCAGGAGGCTCTACGGCAGAGCCTCCAGAGAAGAGGAGTCGAACAGAATGGCCCGTTACAAGATGGCACTGTCAAAACCCAGACGACAGATGCACTAGAAGCCTGGCGTTGAGACCTAAGGATGTCAGGATGCGGGGAAGAAGTCCAAGTCCGAGAAAACGGACGGCTAGAGAGCAGAGCTGCCAATGCAGCCCAGAAGAACGCCGCCAAAAGAGGACCAACCGGAACCCGCCGAGACCGATCCATGCTTTAGAGCTCCGAGCGCAAGAAAAGAAGCGCCCGATTGGCACCGGGCCGATGAGTAAGAGCATTCGAGACCCTAGGGACGGCGCCTAAAGCGCATGCCACGCTCCCCCGGCGCAAAGCGCAACGAGGACGTCGAGACCCGAGGAAGGTCTAAGCGCACAAGACAGACTACACAAACTACACGCCACCGCGGACACGGGCTGGAACTGCCCTGCCCGGCACACGCTGGTCTCGGGCTGAAAAGCAACTCGCTCCCTTCGCCTGCGCAAAGGCGACTGCTTTGGGGCAGCCCTCTCTCCTGCGCTAACTTTAAAACCCCTCCCGGCAATTCCCAGCTGTGTCCCTTCCTCCCAGCCTCTCCCCAGCCCGGGTCCCTCAACTTAGCTTGCGGAGGGCCCAGGGTCCGAACCCACCCTCCACAAAACCACACGGGCTAACTGGGATGTTCCTCAAGGGGACACAGTGCTCTTCAACATCTGCAATGAAAAAAACAAACAAACAAACAAACAAACAAAAACCAAATCCGAAAAGGCAGTAAGCATCCCACTGGCCAACGCCAACTACTTCCCCAACTCCCCCCTCCTCACAAGTGCCACCGCGTTCGCTTCCCCGCTCATTCCAGAGTCAGACCCTGCAGCCGTCGTCACTCGTGGTACCTAAGGTACCAAGAGACACCGAGTTAGCGTGGCACTCGTGAGAAGTCATCGGCCCCACGCTCCTCCTCACTAATCCACAGCTCACCTCAAACGTTCACCCAATTCAAAGATAGCCCACACAGCGCCTCCAAAACGGAAGGTAAATGCTTAACCGAGCAGCCCCATAATACTTCGCTATTCAACACCGACCCGGCCGACGACCGCCTCACCTTCTCGGACCGCTCACCGGCATGCAGCTTTGCAGGAGACCTTAGAGCAGACTTCACGGTACGTAAAGGGTGCCTATAAGAAACCTGCAGAGGGACTTTTTACAAGGGTGTGCAGCAATAGGACAAGGCGGTAACGACTTCAGTCCTAAGGAGGGTACATTTAGTTTAGGTATTAGGAAGACGTTTCTCACTAGGGGTGGCGAGGCACTGGAACGGGTTGCCCAGAGAACCTGCGGATGCTCCCTCCCTGGAAGCATTCAAGGCCAGGTCAGATGGGGCTTTGAGCAACCTGGTCTCGCGGAAGGCGTCCCTACCCATTGCGGGGGTGGGGTAGGAACTAGAGGATCTTTATGGTCCCTTCCAACCCAAACCACTCTACGATGCTATGACATCCAAATCCAACTGCAAAACTCATCTGAGAAGGGCTGGTGAACCCTCCTCCCTTTCCCCAGCAGTCCCAAAACTTTAGAAACCCCTTTTCTTCTCCTCAACTGTCAGGAAAGGAACCCCACTGCTTCCTGACGCCTCCTGCCCTCCATTCGCGCCCCTGAACCCCCTTCAGTGGCTACTCCTCAGGAGCCGCTCTTCCGAGCCACATCCCAAATTCTGGAGGCACCTCCTAACCTACAGTTTCACAGAGACCCTGAGCTCTGCTACATGCCCACAAAATAAAGTCAAGTCCCAAGGCTTGTAATCTACGAGGGGCCTGCCACGAGCTGCAAAGATTCTAGGGACAACGGGGCATTCTGTGGGCAATGAGGAAAGGCGACGAGGCATCCCAGACCCTGAAAGGCACTGTGGCTCACGGCCCTTCTGCTTTCTTCAGAAATACTAAATCTCCATATACAGATGCATACAAGACGCTCACCCTAACCCCTGCTAAACAATGTCACCATCGGTCCCGTTAAGAGAGATATCAGCAACTTACACAGCATACAGCAGAACTGGTGGAAAAAAACAAGGTTCCTTTTTCAATAAAGTTGGGAATTCCAGGAAAACACAATGCATGAAGACTTTAAAAAAAAAAAAAAACTAAACAATGCATACTACTAAACCATCTTTCTACCCCCAAACACTCAAAACAAAATTACTGACCTGAAAAAAAAAAAAGGAAAACAAACAACAAAAAAAAGCTGCATACAAGTGCTACTTTCTACCACACAGGCTGCTGAACCTTGACTGGTCCTGAAGCTCTTACCTCAGGCAGACACCTCTTCCCAAAGGGCTGAGCCAGCTCAAAAGCTGCAAAGGACTCAAGCAAGAGCTGAGCACCAACACCAGAGAAACCCAGGAGCACAAGGAGCTCCCTCAGCAGAGGCTGTGGCTCAAATACCCCGAGGCTCCGCCCACCACCCTTAGCACAATCCCCTGGGAAAGGGGAAGGGCAAACCACCAGCAGTTATAAAGTCAGCTGGAGGAGCAGCAGCACTGCTCTCACCTGCCTTAAATTTACAGCAAATGAGACCCTGAACAGAGAAAGTAACCCCCCCCAGGAAATGACACTACTTGCTCCTGTACTACAGCTACAACTATTGCATCGGCAATGTGACCAGGTAACGAATTAAACTTAATTTTTCTGGCGTGTAGATAGAAAACGATAGATGTCTTTCTAAACTAGGTAAGAAACTAGCTCATTAAATGCAATAACAATGTAGTTATTAAAATCACATCAGTCACCGGCGAGGTCAGCAGACGCAACGGTAAGTTGGCGGCTAAGCGCTAGATTGAGGTGGACCGGGAGGTTCCCGAGGCCCGGGAGCCCCGGGGAAGAGCAGAGGGACAGCGCAGAGCCGGCAGCTCTCGTGAGAGAGGCTGACGCGGCTTGGGCATTGCCAGGGGCAACCGCGGAAGATTTAAAGGGCCCTGAGGAGCGCCAGCAACCGGGAGCGTGGCAAGCAGGGCGTGTCGTGTCAGAAAGGGCATGGCGTGGCAGTTCGTGCGGGTAGGGCGCAGCCCCCGCCCCCCCTTCCCAGCTCGAGAAGGCTACTGAAGCGGTGGGCATCGGCCTCAGAAGGAGACGCCGGTATGGCTGCCGCCCAGCTGAAAGCCATTGCTAGGAAAAACGGAGAAAGAGAAATTAAAATGCAACTGGGTACAAGAAACGTGGGAAAGCAGTAAAAAATAGGGAGCCACAGAGAGGGAATCGTAGGAAAAAAAAAAAAAAATTATAGATGAAGCGCTACGGGGCAGAGTTGGCAGAAGAGCAACAAGTTTTTGGGAGCCAGGCGGGCAGGTGGGCCGGTGGAGAGAGAGACGGAAGGAGGGACAGGCAGGGAGGCGAACAGAGATCTGGGGAAGGGTGGCAGAGATGGAGCGGGATGCACGCGACAGAATGCGCGACTCTCCGCAGCTCCCGGCGCCGGCGGGAGACCTTCACCGCCCCGATGCTTTTCTCTCTGCCTCGGCGGCAGGCGCCTCGACGCTCCTCTCCCGCGAGGCTTCCCGGTGGCTCGTGCGCGCGGCCGGCGCGCTCTGTCTGGGACGGCTCGGAGGGATCCTTCCTTGCCGCGGGGGCTGGCTGTTCCTTGCTGGACGTGGCTGCCTGCGGGACCCCCTTGGATTCCCTCCTCGGACGGTTCACCTTCGTCAGCTCCCTCGGGTGGGCGTGCCTGGGCAGACCCTTCCCCAGCTCAAGGGAGGGATTCCAAAATAGGAACGGTGAGCTGGACGGAGGGGGACATAGAAATAAAACTTGAAAAGCAATAGGGTACAAGACAGATAGGAAAACATGAAGAAATAAAGGCAGGGAGATGGACTGGGGGATACACAGAAACAAACGAGAAAGCAGCGGGGTACGGGAAACAGGAAACAATTTGCAACCAGGGACAGGGAGGAAGACAGAGGGAGAAATAGGGGAAAAAAAATTCAAAAAGCGACGGGGTACGATTCACATGGACGCAAATTAAAAAATAAGGCCGGGGAGCTGGAGAGAGACGTACCTATAAAGAAACTTTTAAAACCGACAGGGTAAAGGGAAGAGTGAGAAGAAATAAAGAAAAGGAAGAGGGAGCCAGATAGAGGGAGGCATAGGTAGAAATTTTGGCAAGAAATGAGGTAAAGAGCAGAGGGAATTTCCTGGTTTTGGCTAGAACAGAGATAATTTTCTTCCTAGTAGCCGGTATAGCGCTGTAGTTTGCATTTAACATGACAATAATGTTGATAAAAGACTGATGATTTAGTTGTCACTAGGCAGTGTTCATACTAAGTCAAGGATGTTTCAGCTTCTCCTACCGCCCTGGCAGTGGAGGCTGGGAGTGCAGACAGCTGAGCCAAACGAGCCAAAGGGGTATTCCATACCATATGATGTCCCAGCCAGTATATCAACTGGGGAAGTTGACCTCTAACCGCTGGCCCTGAGCCATGAGACTGTGATCCCTGACACCGTGACCTTTGAGGCTGCGAACCCATGCTGTGACCTTTGACCCGATGGCCCTTTTCACCCGGTGACCCTTTGACCCCCGGCGGGTGACCTTTGACTTCTTGTCGGTGACCTTTGACCCTGACAGTTGACCTTTTGACCCTCTGGTGTGGTAACCTTTGAACTTTTGACCCCAAAGACCTTTGCCCCCTACCCTGGTGCCCTTTGACCCCTGCCAGGTGATCTTTGACCCAACTACCTTCGACCCCGCCCCCGTGCCCTTTGGCCCCGCCCCTGTGACCTTTGACCCCCGACCCCGTGACCTTTGACCCCGACCCCTTGACCTTTGACCTCTGGCCCGTGACCTTTGACCCCGACCCCTTGGCCTTTGACCTCTGGCCCGTGACCTTTGACCCCGACCCCTTGACCTTTGACCTCTGGTCCGTGACCTTTGACCCCGACCCCTTGCCCTTTGACCCCCGACCCCTTGACCTTTGACCTCTGGCCCGTGACCTTTGACCCCGACCCCTTGACCTTTGCCCTCTGGTCCGTGACCTTTGACCCCGACCCCTTGACCTTTGACCCCGACCCCTTGACCTTTGACCCCCGACCCCTTGACCTTTGACCTCTGGCCCGTGACCTTTGACCCCCGACCCCTTGACCTTTGACCCCCTGCCCGTGACCTTTGACCTCGACCCCTTGACCTTTGACCTTTGGTCCGTGACCTTTGACCCCGACCCCTTGACCTTTGACCTTTGGTCTGTGACCTTTGACCCCGACCCCCTGACCTTTGACCCCCGACCCCTTGACCTTTGACCTCTGGTCCGTGACCTTTGACCCCGACCCCTTGACCTTTGACCTCTGGTCCGTGACCTTTGACCCCCGACCCCTTGACCTTTGACCCCCGGCCCGTGACCTTTTACCCCCGACCCCTTGACCTTTGACCCCGACCCCTTGACCTTTGACCCCCGGCCCCTTGACCTTTGGCCCGTGACCTTTGACCCCGACCCCTTGACCTTTGACCCCGACCCCTTGACCTTTGGCCCGTGACCTTTGACCCCGACCCCTTGACCTTTGGCCCCCGACCCCTTGACCTTTGGCCCCCGACCCCTTGACCTTTGACCCCCGACCCCGTGACCTTTGACCCCGACCCCGTGACCTTTGACCCGTTGACCTTTGGCCCGCGACCCCTTGACCTTTGACCGCTGATCCCCGACCTTTGACCCCCTGCCCCTGTGACCTTTGACCCCGTGGCCTTTGGCCTTTGACCCGTGCCCTTTGGCCCCCTGACCCGTGCCCTTTGGCCCTCCCCCGGTGACATTTCACCCCAGACCTCGGCCACCCCTGACCCCGTGAGCTTTGATCTTTAACCCCCGCCCCGTGACCTTTGGCCCCCTGACCCCGTGAGCTTTGATCCGGACTTGGTGATCTGTGACCTTTGAGCTCGACCCTTGAACCTTTGAGCTTTTACCCCAACCCCGGTGACCTTTGACCGTAACCCCATGGGCTCTGATCTTTGACCCTGTGACCTTTTACCCCTGACCCAGTGACCTTTCATATTTCACCCCTGCCCCCGGTGACATTTGACCCCAGACCCCTGTGACCCCTGACCCCACGAGCTTTGACCCTGACTTGGTGACCCTTGACCCCCACCCCTGACCTTTGAGCTTGACCCTCCAACCTTTGCGCTTTTGCCCCCCTGACCCCGGCGACCTTTGACCCCGTGAGCTTTGACCTTAGTGACTTTAGACCCCTGACCCCATGAGCTTTGACCCCTGGGCCTGGTGACCTATGGCCTCCGAGCCCCACGACCTTTGACCTCCGAGCCCTTGCCTTTGACAGAGTTAAGCACAGCACTACTGCACATTTTAAAGTTAAAGCACTGCCCTACGGCAACGTTGCCGTGGAAAATGGTTTCTGCCCTGGGAGTAAATTGTTTAACTTCAGCTTATAGCTCTTTACTCCCAGAGACTGAGCCAGCGGCTAGTGCGGTTTTGTTTTAAATTTAAGTTTTACAATACCAACTTCAAAGTTTTGTAATACATTTTTACAATCGCAACTTCAAAAGATGCACTAGGAAATGACGTCTGCTGTGATACTAAATTTTTTAAATTTTTTTAATTAAAAACTTCTTTACTTACACTCAGCAGCAGTGCCATATTCTATTACTTTTTTTTTTAATATTTTATGTAATTTCAACGTTTTACAGAGCTTTTTCCACCCTATCAGTCTTGTCCACATTCCTCACTGCCCTTATGTCCGTCGCTACCCGTCCAGAAGTTTTACTGCCCGAGGTGACGTTACCTCCACCATCCCTGTTCCCAAGCAAAAAACAAGTGAGCTCCACTCCTCTTCACACACTGTCCACTTCCACACTTAGACATAAAAATTATAAATAGCATTTGTGGTGGGTTGACCCTGGTTGGATGCCAGGTGCCCACCAAAGCCGCTCTATCACTCCCCCTCCTCAGCTGGACGGGGGGGAGAAAATATAACAAAAGGCTCGTGGGTCAAGATAAGGACAGTTTAATAAAGTGATAGCAAAGGTTGCGCGCGCGAAAGCAAAGAAAAAAAACAAATGATGTTATTCTCTACTTCCCATCAGCAGGCGATGTCTAGCCACTTCTCGGGAAGCAGGGCTTCAGTACGCGTAGTGGTTGCTCCGGAAGACAAAATGCCCCCCCTCTTCCGTCTCCCTTTACTTAGCTTTTATATCTGAGCTGACGTCATATGGTATGGAATATCTGTTTGGTTGGTTTAGGTCAGCTGTCCTGGTTATGTCCCCTCCCAAGATCTTGCCCTGCCCCAGCCTGCCATTGGGGGGGGGGGGGGGCAAAAATGTTGGAGAGACAGCCTTGATGCTGTGCCAGCATTGCTCAGCTGTAGCCAAAACACTGGTGTGCTATCAACACCTTTCTAGCTACTGATGCAGAGCACAGTGCTATGAGGGCTGCCATGGGGAGTATTAACTCCATCTCAGCCAGACCCAATACAATCTCCACCCCTTATTCCATACCATTTGCGTCCTGCTCAGGTTCCACATAACTTAATACAGATATCTTCTAACCATACTATTGTATTTAATTCTCATTACTGAAATCCTTTCTCACCAACACTTACAACTGAGACTACATACTTAAACCACTTTTATACCCAACATACGGATTTATACATTCTTATTAATTACTATCCCCTGTCCTTTAAGAGATAGATATTCCATGGGCTTCTTCCACTCTTCCTGATGTTCACATACAGGTTATGACTTGAGCCCCATCCATCAAGATGAGTGGTCAGGACAGGAGAAGCAGTATGTTCGATCGTTGGGCCCCAACACCAGCTTGGTTTGGGTCACTGATGCACTTGTCTGGTTCCTTGCGAAGTTCACTCTTCTGCAGTTCAGGTCATTCCTGCTACATTACTTCCTACAACATACAACTCACATCACAGATTATTTTTCCCCCAAGGTTAAATGTCCTTGAGGCACACACTGGGTCTCCCCATCCTTCCGCATTACCCACCAAGTACACCCAGGTCCCTGAGCAAAGACAATCCCACGAATGGGTTTGCCTTTTCCCATGGGAGGTGCAATCCACACTGCCTTCCCCAGCCACTTCCCCATGTGCACTACGGGGACCTTATCTCCTCCCACAGTATGTAGGGGTTTTGTTTGGGCAGGACCAGGACGGTTAGCAGATCCTCTGGTGTTAACTAGCCAAGTGGCTTCTGCTAAATTTGTATCCCAATGCTTCCATGTCCCATTGCCTAGCGCTCTCAGCATAGTCTTCAACAGTCCATTATATCTCTCAATTTTCCCAGATGCTTGCGGGTGATAGGGTATGTGGTACACCCACTCAATGCCATGTTTCTTTGCCCAGGAGCTTATGAGGTTATTTCGGAAATGAGTCCCATTGTCTGATTCAATTCTTTCTGGGGTACCGTGTCGCCATAAAATTTGCCTTTCGAGGCCTAAGATGGTGTTTCGGGCAGTGGCATGGTTTACAGGATATGTTTCTAGCCAACCAGTAGTTGCTTCCACCATGGTGAGTATGTAGCGCTTGCCTTGGCGTGTTCGCGGCAGTGGTCCAATGTAGTCAATTTGCCAGGCCTCGCCATATCGAAAACCCAGCCACCGCCCTCTGTTCCAGGGAGACTTTACTCTGGTAGCTCGTTTGATTGCAGCACATGTTTCACATTCATGAGTGACCTGCGTAATGGCCTCCATGGTCAGGTCCACCCCTCGATCACGAGCCCACCTATATGTTGCATCTCTCCCTAGATGTCCCGATGTCTCATGGGCCCATCGAGCTACAAATAGCTCACCTTTACGCTCCCAGTCCAGGTCCACCTGAGCTATTTCTATTTTGGCAGCCTTGTCTACCTGTTCATTATTTCGATGTTCTTCAGTGGCACGGCTTTTGGGCACGTGAGCATCTACATGACGTACCCTTAGAGTTATGTGTTCTACACGGGCAGCAATGTCCTGCCACAATGCTGCTGCCCAGATGGGTTTACCCCTGCGTTGCCAATTGGTCTTCTTCCACTGCTGTAGCCACCCCCATAGGGCATTAGCCACCATCCAGGAGTCAGTATAGAGGTAGAGTACCGGCCATCTTTCTCGTTCAGCAATGTTTAGGGCTAGTTGGATGGCTTTCACTTCTGCAAACTGACTTGACTCGCCTTCTCCTTCAGTGGCCTCAACGACTTGGCGTGTGGGACTCCACACAGCAGCTTTCCACTTCCGATGGTTCCCTACCACACGACAGGATCCATCAGTAAACAAAGCATAACACCTTTCGTCTTCTGGTAACTCATTATATGGTGGTGCCTCTTGGGCACGAGCCACCTCCTCAGGTGATGCTCCAAAATCTCTGCCTTCTGGCCAGTCCATGATCTCTTCCAGAATTCCTGGGCGGTTAGATTTCCCCAGTCGAGCCCGTTGCGTGATCAATGCTATCCACTTACTCCATGTAGCGCTGGTTGCATGATGTGTAGAGGGGATGTTTCCTTTGAACATCCAGTGTAGCACGGGCAATCGTGGTGCCAAGAGGAGATATGCTTCTGTACCAACAACTTCTGAAGCGGCTCGAACCCCCTCATATGCTGCTAGTATCTCTTTTTCAGTCGGGGTGTAGTGGGCTTCTGATCCTCGGTACCCCCGGCTCCAAAACCCTAATGGTCGACCTCGGGTTTCTCCTGGTGTTTTCTGCCACAGGCTCCAGGTGAGACCATGATCCCCAGCTGCAGTGTAGAGTATATTTTGCACATCTGGTCCTGTCCGGACAGGCCCAAGAGCTACTGCACGAGCTATTTCTTGTCTGATATGCTCAAAGGCTTGTTGTTGTTCAGGGCCCCATTCAAAACAGTTCTTTTTCCGCGTTACTCGATAGAGAGGGCTCACAAGCTGACTGTAACCTGGAATATGCATTCTCCAGAACCCCACAAGGCCTAGGAAAGCTTGTGTTTCTTTCTTGTTAGCTGGTGGAGACATAGATGCTATCTTGTTAACCACATCCATAGGGACATGACGGCGTCCATCCTGCCATTTTATTCCCAAGAACTGAATCTCCTGTGCAGGTCCCTTGACCTTGCTTTTCTTTATGGCGAAACCAGCTTTCAGAAGAATCTGAATTATTCTTTTCCCCTTCTCAAACACTTCTTCTGCCTCATTGCCCCACACGATGATGTCATCTATGTATTGTAAATGTTCAGGGGCTTCGCCTTGTTCCAGTGCTGTTTGGATTAATCCATGACAAATGGTAGGACTGTGCTTCCACCCCTGGGGCAGTCGATTCCAGGTGTATTGGACGCCTCTCCATGTGAAAGCAAACTGTGGCCTGCACTCTGCTGCCAAAGGAATGGAGAAAAATGCATTGGCAATATCAATTGTAGCATACCACGTGGCTGCCTTTGATGCCAGTTCATATTGGAGCTCTAACATGTCTGGTACAGCAGCACTCAGTGGCGGTGTCACTTCATTCAGGCCGCGATAATCTACTGTTAACCTCCACCCTCCATCAGACTTTTGCACTGGCCATATAGGACTATTAAAAGGTGAATGAGTCTTGCTGATGACTCCTTGGCTCTCTAGGTGATGAATCAGCTCATGGATGGGAGCCAGGGAGTCTCGGTTTGTCCGATATTGCCGACGGTGCACCGTCCTGGTAGCGATTGGCACCTGTTGTTCTTCAACTTGCAACAATCCTACAATGAAGGGATCTTCCGAGAGGCCAGGCAGAGTAGATAGCTGTTTGATCTTCTCTGCATTTACAGTGGCTACACCAAAAGCCCATCGGTACCCCTTTGGGTCCTTGAAGTACCCTCTCTTGAGGTAGTCAATGCCAAGGATACAAGGGGCCTCTGGGCCGGTCACAATGGGGTGCTTTTCCCACTTGTCCCCTGTCAAGCTCACTTCAGCCTCCAGTATAGTCAATTCTTGGCATCCCCCTGTCACTCCAGAGATCCAGATGGGTTCCGTGCCCCTGTATCCTGATGGCATCAGTGTACACTGTGCACCAGTGTCTACCAAAGCCTTATACTTCTGTGGGTCTGATGTGCCAGGCCATCGAATCCACACAGTCCAGTATATCCGGTCATCCCTTTCCTCCTCCTGGCCGAAGGCAGGGACCCTCTATTGCTGTTCCTCATCAGAATATTCACTGTCCGATCCTTGCGGTACCAGACCAGAAGTCCCCTCACCAGAATCAAGGGAGGTAGTTTCAGTTCTTCTATGCCTGGAGGATCGCTGAGTGCTTTCTTGGGCCTCTACAGCAACTACGCTGACAGCCTTCTTCTTGGGTGACCCCTTCTTAACAGCTGTCTTCCCTCTCAGTTCACGCACACGGGCTTCCAGCTTAAAGGTGGGTTCACCATCCCACTTCCTCATGTCCTCCCCTTGGTCACGCAGGAAGAACCAGAGTGTACCACGTGGCATACGCCTTAGGCTCCCTTTCCCTCTGACTGGGGCAGGAGAGGACTGATTTCTTGGAGCATCCCTAACAGCCAAGGCACTGTCCTGTAGGGATGAGGAAACACAGAGATTTTCCTCAAAGTTTTGGAGCCAAGACGACACTTTCTCCACAGTTGGTGTTTCCATATCTGGACAATACATTGCTGCCAAGCTGTTAGAATACGATGCTGGGGCACCTTGAATCACCTTTCGCCACATGGCCCGTGTGCACAGGACATCCTCTGGATCTTTGGAGACTTCCTCATCATCTAGATCACTGTAGATGACTTCCACCACTGCTAACTCTCTCAGGTACTGGATGCCTTCATCTGCGGTAGTCCACTTTTCTGAGGAATTCACAAGATCTTCCTTGAATGGATATCTTGCCCTCACACTTGAGAGAAGCCGGCTCCAGAGACTGCAAACTGCTGCCTCTTTTCCAATTCCTCTTTCAATTCCCCGGTTTCTAGCGAGGGATCCCAGCTGTTGGGCTTCCTTGCCTTCCAGTTGCTGACTATCAGCCCCATTATCCCAGCATCGGAGCAGCCAGGCAGCAATCCGCTCACCTGGCTGGCGGCTGTAATCTTTCCGCAAGTCCCGAAGTTCTGAGGACGTCAGGGACCGGGTAGTTTCCGCTTCCTGTTTAAGTTCCCTCACTCCTTCCTCCAATTTCCTTACCGAAGGACCAGCTTCTAGATCAAGCCTTTCCTCTTCTTCTTCTTCTTCTCTCACTAATCGATGGTATGGACCCGTTGATCTCCTTGTCCACTGCTTCCTTTTCACTACTGGGGCAATTACTGTAGTTGTTGTTGTTTGGGTCCCTATCTCGAGCATGGTGTCCTCAGATGCAGTCTGGGTCCCTGCCTCAACCATGGTCCTCTGACAGTGTTGAACTATGGCTCGGTAGGCATAGGCCAGGCCCCAGTACAGTGCGAGAAGCTGCTGGTTTTCATTGGGATAGGCAAGGCACCCTTCTATCAGGTGGCGCGTCAGTTTGCCAGGGTTACTTGCCTGTTCAGATGTAAAATCCCAGATTATGGGAGGTGATAACCGTCCTAGGAATCTGCCCAAATCCTTCCATATACCCTGCCACCCAGGCACTGGTCGCTTGAGGGCACATTTAAGTATTGCCTCACCTAAAACTTGCCTTCTCTTATACCAGGACGAGACCAGATTCCACAATACCCATAATATGCCACCAGTATTAATTATTAGTATTAAACAGCTTACATAAGGGTGAACAAGGACCTCGGGAGCCTGCATAATAAAACCATTCACATCAATGCCTGGTAGGGAGAGGGAGATGTGTTCCCTCATCTCCTCCACAAGATAGCTCCCACAACACAGGAAAGCCATCAGTGCCAGGACAAAGCACATAGACATTATTTGTATTAGCACGTTCCCGCGTTCCTTCATTCTCCCCACAAGATAGCTACCACAGCAAAACAAAGCCATCAGTGCCAGGACAAAGCACGCAGCCATTATTTGCATTAACATGTTCCCAAACTCAGCAAGCTAGAGATAAGCAAGCAGCTAACAAGCTCCGTGACCTGCACAGGAGCTTGCCACTTACTAACTAGCTATAGAACACTTAATGCAAAACTGCCGTTGTCGTGCCCCACGTTGGGCGCCAAAAAGGACTGTGGTGGGTTGACCCTGGTTGGATGCCAGGTGCCCACCAAAGCCGCTCTATCACTCCCCCTCCTCAGCTGGACGGGGGGGAGAAAATATAACAAAAGGCTCGTGGGTCAAGATAAGGACAGTTTAATAAAGTGATAGCAAAGGTTGCGCGCGCGAAAGCAAAGAAAAAAAACAAATGATGTTATTCTCTACTTCCCATCAGCAGGCGATGTCTAGCCACTTCTCGGGAAGCAGGGCTTCAGTACGCGTAGTGGTTGCTCCGGAAGACAAAATGCCCCCCCTCTTCCGTCTCCCTTTACTTAGCTTTTATATCTGAGCTGACGTCATATGGTATGGAATATCTGTTTGGTTGGTTTAGGTCAGCTGTCCTGGTTATGTCCCCTCCCAAGATCTTGCCCTGCCCCAGCCTGCCATTGGGGGGGGGGGGCAAAAATGTTGGAGAGACAGCCTTGATGCTGTGCCAGCATTGCTCAGCTGTAGCCAAAACACTGGTGTGCTATCAACACCTTTCTAGCTACTGATGCAGAGCACAGTGCTATGAGGGCTGCCATGGGGAGTATTAACTCCATCTCAGCCAGACCCAATACAGCATTAGATCACCTCAATATTTTACAAACACACCATGGAATAATAAAGTTACACTCACCCGCTTTACAACCCTGGCCTACTCCATGCTGGCCATCTAGTCCAGCTCCCCCCACCCTTCGCCCGCAAAATCCTCAACTGTCTTCCAAAGACCATCCGCAGACCAACCTAATTCCCTGCGCTCGGTGGCGATTACCAGGTTCCAGGGGAGCGCTCCACGGGAGCTCTGTTCCTGGGAGCCTTGAAAAAAAATCGCCCTGCCTGCCAGAACCCCGGCCCAAGCCTGACCCCCATCCAAACATTGGCCGTGACCACTGTCCCACAGAGCAGCCGGGACCGGAGGGGGGGGGGGGGGGGGGGGGGGGGGGGGAAAGCCACCCAGCGGGGTTTTTTTATTCTAATTGTATTTTATTTTTTCCTAATTGCCTAACAAACATCTCTACCTCCACCCTGCAAGAGACCACTAAAAAGCTAAACCACATAACCCTACAACGTTACGCACATTCACAACACACCACTCATTCAGATCACACGCACACTAGCCCTCGCTCTCAACTAACCCATCCCGCCGCCAAAGGGTGTCAAGGGGCCATCGCCCCTTACCCGCAGCACCCGGGGCCTCGAAAAGCACCCTGCCTGCAAAACCCCTGGCCCCAGCCCAACCTCCCCACAAACTGCCCTTCCATTACAGCAACGCTTCAACGCGCGCCATCTGCGCCATACATAGATTTTCAACCAGACACTGAGCTTTCATAGTGGCACTTGTCACAGTCCAACCTCCGTAGCAGCCACATCGCCTAAACGCAAGGTTCCTTCAAACGCCTCGTGCCCCGTGATCACCTGCAAAACCAACGCACAAAACTCTTGAATACAAACTTCACCCTCGGCATAAAAAAATCCTCCACAGCTCCACGCTCCTGCTTCGCACCTATTCCAGAAACAAAAACCTCAATGCCTTCACCATTTCTAGAAGCTTACCGCAAAGTGTCCACATAAACAAATATTAACACCCATGCCCACTCACTGCCTTACTATATTCTACCTCACAATCTACTTGCAATCCACTCCCCTACTGACACGCAATGACTCAAAAATCATTTAACCCTCAATGCTGACAAACTAGGCACATCGACGTTTCACCCGTAGATTCTTATCGCTGTTCCACCTACCCCTGACTCTACAGCCCCGGGCAGAGCAGCTCCAAGCCAAACACACCCGTGCACAAACACACACAACACGGAACACTACCAACAAGGCGACTCAAAGAGAGAGAAAACTCTCGGCAAGAAGAATGACGACCCCCGGACGGGAGGCGCCATCCAGCAAATTGACCTACAGCGCCCAAAACCACAAAGCGAGGAGGCTCTACGACAGCCCCAAAGAAGAAGAGGCAAAAGTAAGGGCCCGTTACAAGATCAAGCCCGTCAAAACCAAGATGATGGATGCGCCAGAAGCCTGGCGTCGAGACCTAAGGATGTCAGGATGCGGGGAAGAAGTCCCAGTCCGAGAAAACGGACGGCTAGAGAGCAGAGCTGCCAAAGCAGCCCGGAAGAGCGCCGCAAAAGAGGACCGACCGGAACCCGCCGAGACCGATCCACGCTTTAGAGCTCCGAGCGCAAGAAAAGGAGCACCCGACTGGCACAGTGCCGATGAGTAAGGGCATTCGAGACCCTAGGGACGGCGCCCAAAGCGCATGCCACGCTCCCTGAGTGCAAAGACTGATGATGGCATTGAGACCTGAGGAAGATCGAAGGCACACAAGACAGACTACACAAACTACACACCACCACGGACACAGGCTGGAACTGCCCTGCCCGGCACACGCTGCTCTCGGGCTCAAAAGCAACCCGCTCCCTTCATCTGCCCAAACAGGACTGCTCCTGGACAGCCCTGCCCTCCTACTCTCACTTTAAAACACCTCCCCGCAATTCCCAGCTGTGTCCCTTCCTCCCAGCCTCCCCCCAGCCCGGGTCCCTCAACTTAGCTTTCAGAGGGCCCAGGGTCCGAATCCATCCTCCACAAAACCACACGGGCTAACTGGGATGTTCCTCAAGGGGACACAGTGCTCTTCAACATCTGCAATGAAAAAAACAAACAAACAAACAAAAAAAACCAAATCAGAAAAGGAGTAAGCATCCCGCTGGCCAACGCCAACTACTTCCCCAACTCTCCCCTCCTCACAAGTGCCACCGCGTTCGCTTCCCCACTCATTCCAGAGTCAGACCCTGCAGCCGTCATCACTCGTGGTACCTAAGGTACCAAGAGACACCAAGTTAGCGTGGCACTCATGAGAAGTCATCGGCCCCACGCTCCTCCTCACTAATCCACAGCTCACCTCAAACGCTCACCCAATTCAAAGATAGCCAGCGCCTCCAGAACGGAAGGTAAATGCTTAACCGAGCAGCCCCATAATACTTCGCTATTCAACACCGACCCGGCCGACGACCGCCTCACCTTCTCGGACCGCTCACCGGCATGCAGCTTTGCAGGAGACCTTAGAGCAGACTTCACGGTACGTAAAGGGTGCCTATAAGAAACCTGCAGAGGGACTTTTTACAAGGGTGTGCAGCAATAGGACAAGGCGGTAACGACTTCAGTCCTAAGGAGGGTACATTTAGTTTAGGTATTAGGAAGACGTTTCTCACTAGGGGTGGCGAGGCACTGGAACGCGTTGCCCAGAGAACCTGCGGATGCTCCCTCCCTGGAAGCATTCAAGGCCAGGTCAGATGGGGCTTTGAGCAACCTGGTCTCGCGGAAGGCGTCCCTACCCATTGCGGGGGGGTTGGAACTAGAGGATCTTTATGGTGCCTTCCAACCCAAACCATTCTACGATTCTATGACATCCAAATCCAACTGCAAAACTCAGCTGAGAAGGGCTGGTGAACCCTCCTCCCTTTCCCCAGCAGTCCCAAAACTTTAGAAACCCCTTTTCTTCTCCTCAACTGTCAGGAAAGGAACCCCACTGCTTCCTGACGCCTCCTGCCCTCCATTCGCGCCCCTGAACCCCCTTCAGTGGCTACTCCTCAGGAGCCGCTCTTCTGAGCCACATCCCAAATTCGGGGGGCACCTCCTAACCTACAGTTTCACAGAGACCCTGAGCTCTGCTACATGCCCACAAAATAAAGTCAAGTCCCAAGGCTTGTAATCTACGAGGGGCCTGCCACGAGCTGCAAAGATTCTAGGGACACCATGGCATTCTGTGGGCAATGAGGAAAGGCGACGAGGCATCCCAGAGCCTGAAAGGCACTGTGCCTCACGGCCCTTCTGCTTTCTTCAGAAATAGTAAATCTCCATATACAGATGCATACAAGACGCTCACCCTAACCCCTGCTAAACAATGTCACCATCGGTCCCGTTAAGAGAGATATCAGCAACTTACACAGCATACAGCAGAACTGGTGGAAAAAAACAAGGCTCCTTTTTCAATAAAGCTGGGAATTCCAGGAAAACATAATGCATGAAGAATTAAAACAAACAAACAATGCATACTATTAAACCAACTTTCGACCACTGAACACTCAAAACAAAATTACTGACCTGAAAAAAAAAAGGAAAAAAAAAAAAGCTGCATACAAGCGTTACTTTCTACCACACAGGCTGCTGAACCTTGACTGGTCCTGAAGCTCTTACCTCAGGCAGACACCTCTTCCCAAAGGACTCAAGCAAGAGCTGAGCACCAACACCAGAGAAACCCAGGAGCACAAGGAGCTCCCTCAGCAGAGGCTGTGGCTCAAATACCCCGAGGCTCCGCCCACCACCCTTAGCACAATCCCCTGGGAAAGGGGAAGGGCAAACCACCAGCAGTTATAAAGTCAGCTGGAGGAGCAGCAGCACTGCTCTCACCTGCCTTAAATTTACAGCAAACGAGACCCTGAACAGAGAAAGTAACCCCCCCAGGAAATGACACTACTTGCTCCTGTACTACAGCTACAACTATTGCATCAGCAATGTCACCAGGTAAGGAGTTCAACTTAATTTTTCTGAGGCGTAGACAGAAAAAGATACATGTGTCTCTAAACTAGGTAGGAAATTAGCTCTTAAATGCAATAACAATGTAGTTATTAAAATCACATCAGTCACTGGTGAAGCCAGCAGACACAATGGTAAGTTGGCGGCTAAGCACTAGATTGAGGCGGACCGGGAGGTTCCCGAGGCCCAGGAGCCCCGGGGAAGAGCAGAGGGACAGCGCAGAGCCGGCAGCTCTCGTGAGAGAGGCTGACGCGGCTTGGGCATTGCCAGGGGCAACCGTGGAAGATTTAAATGGCCCTGAGGAGCGCCAGCAACCGGGAGCGTGGCAAACTGGGCGTGGTGCGTCAGAAAGGTGTGCCGTGGTGCGGCAGTTTGTGCGGGTAGGGCGCAGCCCCCCCCCTTCCCAGCTCAAGAAGGCTACTGAAGCGGTGGGCATCGGCCTCAGAAGGAGACCCCGATATGGCTGCCACTCGGGTGAAAGCCATTGCTAGGAAAAACGTGGCGACACGGACAGAGCTCCCATGTAAACGTGCAGCTGTCCAGGTCTCTGGCCGCAGGGAGTGCCTGAGTCTATCGCTGATGCCAGAGGGCAGCGGGGACACCTCTTGTGCGAGATGTGACCAGGTAGATGATCTGCTCAGCCTGGTGGCAGAGCTGAAGGAGGAAGTGGAAAGGTTGAGGAGTATCAAGGAGTGTGAGAGGGAGATAGGTTGGTGGACCCACACCCTACCATCCCTGAGGCGGAGGCAGCAGATGGAGGCTCCGCGAGAAGCGGAGGTTCCCCTGCCCCCTTGCCACCGGGCAGGAGGGGACCTAAGAGATGGAGGGGAATGGATACAGGTCCCTGCTCGGGGAGGCAGGCGAGTCCCCTCCCGGTCTCCCTCACCTTCCCAGTTGCCCCTACGCAACAGGAATGGGGCTCTGGAACTTGAGGACCGGGTCAACGAAGATCAGGGTGTAGGTGAAGCCCTATGCAGGGAGGTGCCTAGGCTCAGTTGGGCAGCCCCATGCATTCTCACAGCCTCTGAAAAAAGAAAAAGGAGGGTAATTGTCGTAGGCGACTCCCTTCTGAGGGGGACAGAGGGCCCAATATGCAGTCCTGACCCATGCCACAGGGAAGTTTGCTGCCTCCCTGGGGCCCGGTTGAAAGACATTACCGGGGAACTCCCGGGTCTGGTTCGGACCTCTGATTATTACCCATTGCTAGTTGTGCAGGTTGGCAGCGATGAGACTGCAGGGAGAAATCCAAAGGCAATCAAAAGGGACTTCAGGGCACTGGGGCGATTAGCGGAAGGAGCACAGGTAGTGTTTTCCTTAATCCCTTAGTGGCAGGGGAATATACTGAAAGGAACAGGAAACCACACCTGGTGATGATGTGGCTCAGAGGCTGGTGCCATCGGTGGCATTTGGGGTTTTTTGATCACGGGGAGGTTTACACGGCACTGGGCTTGCTAGTGACGGATGGTATCCAGCTATCTCAAAGGGGTAAAAGAATCCTCGCTCGTGAGATGGCGGGGCTCATAGAGAGGGCTTTAAACTAGGTTTGAAGGGGGTAAGGGATAAGACTAGGTGCACCAGAGACGAGCCTGGGGGCAGCGTGCCGACGTTAGGGGTGGATTCGATAGGCCAGCTCGAATGCATCGATGCCAACACACGCAGTGTGGGCGATAAACAGGAGGAGCTGGAAGCCATCGTGCAGCAGGATAGATATGACTTAGCCGCCATCACGGAAACACGGTGGGATGACTCCCATGACCGGAGTGCTACGTCTTGGGCTTAGCGACCGTGAAATGATAGAATTCTCAATTCTTGGTGAGGCAAGGAAGGGGGTTAGCAAAACCACCGCTCTGGACTTCCGGAGGGCAAACTTTGGCCTCTTTGAGGCACTGGTTGAGAGAATCCCTTGGGAGATGGTCCTGAAGGGCAAAGGGGTCCAGGAGGGACGGACGTTCTTTAAGAAAGAAATCTTAACAGCTCAGGACCAGGCTATTCCCCCGTGCCGCAAGTCGAATCGCCGAGGAAAACGACGGGCCTGGCTGAACGGGGAGCTTTTTCTAGGAGTCAGGAAAAAAAGGAGAGTTTATCATCTCTGGAAGAAAGGGCGGGCAACTTGGGAGGAGTACAGGGATCTTGTTAGGTCATAGAGAAAGGAAATTAGAAAGACAAAAGCTCTGCTAGTACTAAATCTGTCCGCTGTCGTAAGAGACGACAAAAAATGTTTTTACAAATACGTTAATGGTAAAAAGAATCCCAAGGAGAATATCTATCCTGTAACGGATACGGAAGGGAACGTTGCCAGCAGAGATGAGGAAAAGGCTGAGGTACTTAATGCCTTCTTTGCCTCAGTCTTTACTAGGGAGACCAGTTATCCTCAGGGTACTCTGCCTCCTGAGCGGGAAGGTGAGGATGAAGAGCAGAATATACCACCCCCCCCCCCCTTAATGCAGGAGGAAATAGTTAGTGACCTACTACGCCATCTGGATGCTCACAAATCTATGGGACCAGATGGAATCCATCCCAGAGTACTGAGGGAACTGGCAGAGGTGCTTCCCAAGCTGCTCTCCCTCATCTATCGGCGATCCTGGTCAACGGGGAAGGTCCCAGAGCACTGGAGGCTTGCCAATGTGACGCCCATTTACGAGAAGGGTCGGAGGGAGGATCCGGGGAACTACGGGCCTGTCAGCCTGACCTCGGTACCGGGGAAGATTATGGAACGGTTTGTCTTGAAAGCGCTCACGTGGCACGTCCGGGACAAGCAGGGGATTGGGCCCGGTCAGCGTGGGTTTACGAAAGGCGGGTTCTGCTTGACCAACCTGATCTCCTTCTATGACCGGGTGACCCGCCTGGTGGATGAGGGAAAGGCTGTGGATGTTACCTACCTTGACTTCAGCAAGGCCTTTGATACTGTCTCTCATGGCATACTCCTTGAGAAGCTGTCGTCTCCTGGCTTAGACAAGTGTACTCTTTGCTGGGTGAAAAACTGGCTGGATGGACGAGCCCAGAGGGTTGTGGTGAATGGGGTTAAATCCGGTTGGTGGCGGGTCGCTAGTGGTGTTCCCCAGGGCTCGGTGTTGGGCCCGGTTCTGCTTAACATCTTTATCGACGATTTGGACGAGGAGATCGAGTGCCCCCTCGGCAAGTTTGCAGACGACACCAAGTTGGGACTCAGGGCTGATCTCCTTGAGGGTAGGAAGGCTCTACACAGATATCTGGACAGGCTGGATCGATGGGCCGAGGCCAATTGTATGAAGTTCAACGAGGCCGAGTGCCGGGTCCTGTGCTTTGGTCACGGCGACCCCGTGCAGCGCTATGGGCTTGGGGAAGAGTGGCTGGAAAGCTGCCCGGCGGAGAAAGACCTGGGGGTGCTGGTTGACAGCCGGCTGACTATGAGCCAGCAGTGTGCCCAGGTGGCCAGGAAGGCCAACGGCATCCTGGCCTGTATCAGAAATAGTGTGGCCGGCAGGAGCAGGGAGGTGATCGTTCCCCTGTATTCGGCACTGGCGAGGCCGCACCTCGAGTACTGCGTTCAGTTTTGGGCCCCTCGCTACGGGAAAGACGTTGAGTTGCTGGAACGTGTCCGGAGAAGGGCAACCGAGTTGGTGAGGGGCCTGGAGCATAAGTCTGATGAGGAACGGCTGAGGGAGCTGGGGTGGTTTAGTCTGGAGAAAAGGAGGCTGAGGGGAGACCTTATCGCTCTCTACAACTACCTGAAAGGAGATTGTAGCGAGGTGGGTACTGGTCTCTTCTATCAAGTAACTAGAGATAGGACGAGAGAAAATGGCCTGAAGTTGCGCCAGGGGAGGTTTAGCTTGGATATCAGAAAAAAATTCTTTACTGAGAGGGTTGTCAGGCATTGGAACAGGCTGCCCAGGGTAGTGATGGAGTCACCATCCCTGCAGGTGTTCAAAACACACGTAGATGTGGCACTTTGGGACATGATTTAGTGGGCGTGGTGGCGGTGGGTTGATGGTTGGACTTAATGATCTTAGAGGTCCTTTCCAAATTTCATGATTTGATTCAATGTGATTTGATTCTATTCTAGGGAGCAGAACAGAGATGTAGCAAGAAAGGAAAAAAAGGAAGGGAGGAAAAACAAAGCGAGAGAGACACAAAGACTGGAAGAAGGACAAAGGTATGGAAGAGGAAAAAAAATAGTGATAGGCTGCAGGACAGAGATGGAGGAGTTAAAAAAAGACACAGGGAGCATGACAGAATGAGAGTGAGAAAAAAGGGACAGAGCAGGACAGCACTGGAGGAAAAAACAACTGTGATAGGCTGTGAGAGAGATACGGAGGAAGAGAGAAAAGAGAAGGGACAGCTAGCTGGAGAGGAGGATACAGTTAGAAAGGATGGAAGAGGGAACGGAACAGAGAGAAATACGGGAAAGATAGCAAGAGGAAGCAGGGCAGAGGGCCAGCAATAGAAGAAAAAAGGGACAGGGATCTGGACAGATGAAGAAAAAAGCAGGAGGAACAGATACAACATGATACGATGGGACAGGAAGTAAGAGAGAGCGACAGATGAGAATAATGACAAGAGACAGAGAGAGACTGTGAGAAGCACAGCAGGTTGGGGAGAGAGAGAGAGAGAGAGAGAGATTAGGACCCCTGCAGAGAGAGAGAAGGCATGAATAAAAAGAGTAGGGAGCACCACAAAGGGTCAGAGAAAGAGAAGAACAGGAAGGACAACGGGGACAGTGAGATACAGAATAAAACCCCCCACATGTTATACACATATTATCCAGTAATCAAGCTCATTTCAGAGTTACACAGTACCTCAGCCCCTTTAAGAAAAGTAACACATTGACCGAGCCCAATTCGGCAGCACACAGAACCCGAGCCAATTTCAAAGGCGGCGCACCGCGCCCGAGCCCCTTTCGGCGGCGCACCGCGCCCGAGCCCCTTTCGGCGCCGCACCGCGCCCGAGCCCCTTTCGGCGCCGCACCGCGCCCGAGCCCCTTTCGGCGGCGCACCGCGCCCGAGCCCCTTTCGGCGGCGCACCGCGCCCGAGCCCCTTTCGGCGGCGCACCGCGCCCGAGCCCCTTTCGGCGCCGCACCGCGCCCGAGCCCCTTTCGGCGCCGCACCGCGCCCGAGCCCCTTTCGGCGCCGCACCGCGCCCGAGCCCCTTTCGGCGCCGCACCGCGCCCGAGCCCCTTTCGGCGCCGCACCGCGCCCGAGCCCCTTTCGGCGCCGCACCGCGCCCGAGCCCCTTTCGGCGCCGCACCGCGCCCGAGCCCAGTTCACAGTTACGTAGCTGCGGAGCCAATTTCTAAGTTGGGCAATTACTAGAGCCAGGAACGCACACCCTTTCTGTTCACCCAGCAGCAGCTACATTGGCCTCGAGGTATCTACAACTCTCCCTTGGATGCCTAATTCTAACAGACACTTTCCCTTACTTCAACAGCTAAGTTTACCTATGGGCACTAAACGTGCATGCTTCGCTCTACACTTGCCTTTCTGATTGCCATTACTACTGTGATTCTCACAAGGAGACCTAATTACCTGTCTTTTTTTCATTTTCTTTTTTTTTGCTTCATTTGGTCTATTACTGATTCCACATACGTTCAGCTAGGTCAGTAGTTACAGTCCAATTCTACAATGTACTTTTTCTACAATATATAGAGAAGACTTATGGCCTCACTGGTCAAATTTTTGACACTATTAGTTTTATTCCTCTTTTAACCATTATTTTTACAAATACATTTTAACTCCAAAAATTTAGCATTACCTTCAGAAGAAACGCCACTATTAGTCCCTGCAATTCTCTACGGAGCGGTCTTTTCCACATTCCTCGCTCCCGTTACATCCGTCGCTGCACATCCAGAAGTTTTACTCCCTGAGGTGACATTACCTGCACGATCCCCGTTCCCGGGCAGAAAACGAGTGAGCTCCGCTCATCTTGACAGACTGTCCACTTCCACACCTCGGCACAAAAACAAAACCTGAAAAGTATCATTACATCGCAAACTACAAAGAGCACCCAAATATTTTACAAACCCACCACAGAAAAATACAGTTACACTCACGCACTTCACAACCCTGGCCTGCTCCATGCTGGCCATCTAGTCCAACTCCCCCCACCCTTCGCCCGCAAAATCCTCAACTGTCTTCCAAAGACCATCCACCAAACAACATATTTCCCTGTGCTGACTGGCAATTACCACGTTCCAGGGCAGCGCTCCATGGGAACACCGTTCCCAGGACCCTTGAAAAAAATCACCCTGCCTGTGAAAACCCGGGCCCGAGCCGGACCCCAGTCCAAACACTGGCAATCAACATTGCCTTGTGGAGCAGCTGGGACCGGGGGGTGGGGGGGAACAGGGCAGGGGAGGACACACCAAAAACCAACCCATATCCCAGCTGGGTTTTTTTATTCTAAGTTGTTGTTTTGGTTTTTTTTTCTAATTCCCTGAGAAACATCTCAACTCTACATCCAACCTGAAAGGAAAAAAACAAAAAGGCTAAACCACATAACCCTACAAGGTTAGACACATTCACAACACACCACTCATTCAGATCACATGCACGCCAGCCCTCACTCTCAACTCATCCATCCTACCACCCACAGGCCTCGAGAGGCCGTCACCCCGTGACTGTGGCACTGGGGGCCTCAAAAATCGCCTTGCCTGCAAAAACCCTGGCCCTAGCCCAACCTCCTTCCAACCTCCCCACAAACTGCCCTTCTGTTACACCAATGTTTCAACATGCACCATCATCTCCACCATCCGTGCATTTTCAACCCGATACTTAGCTTTCACGGTGCCACATGGCACAGTCCAACCTCCGTAGCAGCCGTGTCACCTAAACGCAAGGTTCCTTCAAGCACCTCGTGCCCTGTCATCACCTGCAAAAACAACACACAAAGCTTTTCAATAGACACTTCATCCTTGAGAGAGAAGTCCTCCACCGCTTCCCACCTATTCCCAAAATAACACATCCTCCCAGTCAGTGTCCTCCATGGCACTTGAAAAAACAGAGCATCGCAAACACAGAGCTGTCCCAAAGTTACCGATCGCTCCAAGACCCATCACGCTGCTACTCAGACCTCAAGGCCTTGACCATTTCTACAGACTTGCCACAAAGCATCCGCATAAACAATATGAACACCGTTGCCCAGTTACTGCCTTACTCTATGCTAGCTCACAGTCCAATTGCGATCCCCTCAGCTCCTTGCATGCAAAGAACCCAAAGTCATTAAACCTTCTGTGCTGTCTCTACAATGCCATGCAACACACACAGACAAACATAGACCCATGTAATTCACATGCAAATATAATGCCATACAAGACAGTACTCTTATCTCGGTCAAGACAAAACAACTCGGAGCACTGCCATACCACACAAAACAGAACAGGGCCAATGCAAGAGACTCTCAGATGACAGTCAATACAAGTACAGACCAAAACAATACAAAACCAATACAGAACCATAGAAGGCAAGGCAGTCTCTGGTGGCAATCGATACAAGGGCATAGCACTGCACTACAAAACACAATGCAGGGCCATGCAACGCGAGACAGTCTCACATGACAGTCAGTACAAATACAGAACAAAACAACACAACACAAAGGCAAATACAGACCAATACAATGCAAGAAAACTGCAAAACACAGCAAAGCAAAGCAGTCTCATAGAGCCACCGGCCGCATCTTCCTTCCGACTCCACTCACGGACCCACCTCCTTACAGTGCCCTGCTGCCTTCCCTCGTCGCTCTGTGGCACGCATCTTGTCCCTCTGCATCTGGAAAAAAAACCAAAACCAAACATATTGAACGAGTCACCTGGATGCAGAGCAAGAGCTTCACAACTCCAGAGGTCTTGATTCCATCTACAAAGACCATCTGGAGTCCAGCTACAGCCTGCCATTTAAAAAAAAAGAAAAAGAAAAAAAAAACCCACAAAAAAAAACCCAAAAAAACCCACCACCAAAAAAAAAACAAACCAGGGCCAAAATTTAAGCCCATCATGTGCAAGACCTAACACCTTAGAGAGTCAAATCCTCTTCACCGCCCCTCAACAGCCCCTGCCGCACAGCTCCAATCGTCTCCATGAAACACTATCGGCACTGCTGTTCGCGCAGCCCACCGATGGCTAGTCGAGCCGAGATGACTGTACAACCCTTGCCTAAACAGTCTAGGCACATCAACGTTTGACCCGTAGACTCTTATCGCTCTTCCACCTACCCCTGACTCTACATCCCCGGGCAGAGCAGCTCCAAGCCAAACACACCCGTGCGCAGAACGTCACCATGTGGAACGCTACCAACGAGGTGATTCAAAGAGAGAGAAAACTCTCGGCAAGAAGAATGACGCCCGGACAGGAGGCGTCGTTGGGCAAGACGACCTACGGAGCCACAACCATGAGGCCAGGAGGCTCTACGGCAGAGCCTCCAGAGAAGAGGAGTCGAACAGAATGGCCCGTTACAAGATGGCACTGTCAAAACCCAGACGACAGATGCACTAGAAGCCTGGCGTTGAGACCTAAGGATGTCAGGATGCGGGGAAGAAGTCCAAGTCCGAGAAAACGGACGGCTAGAGAGCAGAGCTGCCAATGCAGCCCAGAAGAACGCCGCCAAAAGAGGACCAACCGGAACCCGCCGAGACCGATCCATGCTTTAGAGCTCCGAGCGCAAGAAAAGAAGCGCCCGATTGGCACCGGGCCGATGAGTAAGAGCATTCGAGACCCTAGGGACGGCGCCTAAAGCGCATGCCACGCTCCCCCGGCGCAAAGCGCAACGAGGACGTCGAGACCCGAGGAAGGTCTAAGCGCACAAGACAGACTACACAAACTACACGCCACCGCGGACACGGGCTGGAACTGCCCTGCCCGGCACACGCTGGTCTCGGGCTGAAAAGCAACTCGCTCCCTTCGCCTGCGCAAAGGCGACTGCTTTGGGGCAGCCCTCTCTCCTGCGCTAACTTTAAAACCCCTCCCGGCAATTCCCAGCTGTGTCCCTTCCTCCCAGCCTCTCCCCAGCCCGGGTCCCTCAACTTAGCTTGCGGAGGGCCCAGGGTCCGAACCCACCCTCCACAAAACCACACGGGCTAACTGGGATGTTCCTCAAGGGGACACAGTGCTCTTCAACATCTGCAATGAAAAAAACAAACAAACAAACAAACAAAAACCAAATCCGAAAAGGCAGTAAGCATCCCACTGGCCAACGCCAACTACTTCCCCAACTCCCCCCTCCTCACAAGTGCCACCGCGTTCGCTTCCCCGCTCATTCCAGAGTCAGACCCTGCAGCCGTCGTCACTCGTGGTACCTAAGGTACCAAGAGACACCGAGTTAGCGTGGCGCTCGTGAGAAGTCATCGGCCCCACGCTCCTCCTCACTAATCCACAGCTCACCTCAAACGTTCACCCAATTCAAAGATAGCCCACACAGCGCCTCCAAAACGGAAGGTAAATGCTTAACCGAGCAGCCCCATAATACTTCGCTATTCAACACCGACCCGGCCGACGACCGCCTCACCTTCTCGGACCGCTCACCGGCATGCAGCTTTGCAGGAGACCTTAGAGCAGACTTCACGGTACGTAAAGGGTGCCTATAAGAAACCTGCAGAGGGACTTTTTACAAGGGTGTGCAGCAATAGGACAAGGCGGTAACGACTTCAGTCCTAAGGAGGGTACATTTAGTTTAGGTATTAGGAAGACGTTTCTCACTAGGGGTGGCGAGGCACTGGAACGGGTTGCCCAGAGAACCTGCGGATGCTCCCTCCCTGGAAGCATTCAAGGCCAGGTCAGATGGGGCTTTGAGCAACCTGGTCTCGCGGAAGGCGTCCCTACCCATTGCGGGGGTGGGGTAGGAACTAGAGGATCTTTATGGTCCCTTCCAACCCAAACCACTCTACGATGCTATGACATCCAAATCCAACTGCAAAACTCATCTGAGAAGGGCTGGTGAACCCTCCTCCCTTTCCCCAGCAGTCCCAAAACTTTAGAAACCCCTTTTCTTCTCCTCAACTGTCAGGAAAGGAACCCCACTGCTTCCTGACGCCTCCTGCCCTCCATTCGCGCCCCTGAACCCCCTTCAGTGGCTACTCCTCAGGAGCCGCTCTTCCGAGCCACATCCCAAATTCTGGAGGCACCTCCTAACCTACAGTTTCACAGAGACCCTGAGCTCTGCTACATGCCCACAAAATAAAGTCAAGTCCCAAGGCTTGTAATCTACGAGGGGCCTGCCACGAGCTGCAAAGATTCTAGGGACAACGGGGCATTCTGTGGGCAATGAGGAAAGGCGACGAGGCATCCCAGACCCTGAAAGGCACTGTGGCTCACGGCCCTTCTGCTTTCTTCAGAAATACTAAATCTCCATATACAAATACATACAAGACGCTCACCCTAACCCCTGCTAAACAATGTCACCATCGGTCCCGTTAAGAGAGATATCAGCAACTTACACAGCATACAGCAGAACTGGTGGAAAAAAACAAGGTTCCTTTTTCAATAAAGTTGGGAATTCCAGGAAAACACAATGCATGAAGACTTTAAAAAAAAAAAAAAAACTAAACAATGCATACTACTAAACCATCTTTCTACCCCCAAACACTCAAAACAAAATTACTGACCTGAAAAAAAAAAAAGGAAAACAAACAACAAAAAAAAGCTGCATACAAGTGCTACTTTCTACCACACAGGCTGCTGAACCTTGACTGGTCCTGAAGCTCTTACCTCAGGCAGACACCTCTTCCCAAAGGGCTGAGCCAGCTCAAAAGCTGCAAAGGACTCAAGCAAGAGCTGAGCACCAACACCAGAGAAACCCAGGAGCACAAGGAGCTCCCTCAGCAGAGGCTGTGGCTCAAATACCCCGAGGCTCCGCCCACCACCCTTAGCACAATCCCCTGGGAAAGGGGAAGGGCAAACCACCAGCAGTTATAAAGTCAGCTGGAGGAGCAGCAGCACTGCTCTCACCTGCCTTAAATTTACAGCAAATGAGACCCTGAACAGAGAAAGTAACCCCCCCCAGGAAATGACACTACTTGCTCCTGTACTACAGCTACAACTATTGCATCGGCAATGTGACCAGGTAACGAATTAAACTTAATTTTTCTGGCGTGTAGATAGAAAACGATAGATGTCTTTCTAAACTAGGTAAGAAACTAGCTCATTAAATGCAATAACAATGTAGTTATTAAAATCACATCAGTCACCGGCGAGGTCAGCAGACGCAACGGTAAGTTGGCGGCTAAGCGCTAGATTGAGGTGGACCGGGAGGTTCCCGAGGCCCGGGAGCCCCGGGGAAGAGCAGAGGGACAGCGCAGAGCCGGCAGCTCTCGTGAGAGAGGCTGACGCGGCTTGGGCATTGCCAGGGGCAACCGCGGAAGATTTAAAGGGCCCTGAGGAGCGCCAGCAACCGGGAGCGTGGCAAGCAGGGCGTGTCGTGTCAGAAAGGGCATGGCGTGGCAGTTCGTGCGGGTAGGGCGCAGCCCCCGCCCCCCCTTCCCAGCTCGAGAAGGCTACTGAAGCGGTGGGCATCGGCCTCAGAAGGAGACGCCGGTATGGCTGCCGCCCAGCTGAAAGCCATTGCTAGGAAAAACGGAGAAAGAGAAATTAAAATGCAACTGGGTACAAGAAACGTGGGAAAGCAGTAAAAAATAGGGAGCCACAGAGAGGGAATCGTAGGAAAAAAAAAAAAAAATTATAGATGAAGCGCTACGGGGCAGAGTTGGCAGAAGAGCAACAAGTTTTTGGGAGCCAGGCGGGCAGGTGGGCCGGTGGAGAGAGAGACGGAAGGAGGGACAGGCAGGGAGGCGAACAGAGATCTGGGGAAGGGTGGCAGAGATGGAGCGGGATGCACGCGACAGAATGCGCGACTCTCCGCAGCTCCCGGCGCCGGCGGGAGACCTTCACCGCCCCGATGCTTTTCTCTCTGCCTCGGCGGCAGGCGCCTCGACGCTCCTCTCCCGCGAGGCTTCCCGGTGGCTCGTGCGCGCGGCCGGCGCGCTCTGTCTGGGACGGCTCGGAGGGATCCTTCCTTGCCGCGGGGGCTGGCTGTTCCTTGCTGGACGTGGCTGCCTGCGGGACCCCCTTGGATTCCCTCCTCGGACGGTTCACCTTCGTCAGCTCCCTCGGGTGGGCGTGCCTGGGCAGACCCTTCCCCAGCTCAAGGGAGGGATTCCAAAATAGGAACGGTGAGCTGGACGGAGGGGGACATAGAAATAAAACTTGAAAAGCAATAGGGTACAAGACAGATAGGAAAACATGAAGAAATAAAGGCAGGGAGATGGACTGGGGGATACGTAGAAACAAACGAGAAAGCAGCGGGGTACGGGAAACAGGAAACAATTTGCAACCAGGGACAGGGAGGAAGACAGAGGGAGAAATAGGGGAAAAAAAATTCAAAAAGCGACGGGGTACGATTCACATGGACGCAAATTAAAAAATAAGGCCGGGGAGCTGGAGAGAGACGTACCTATAAAGAAACTTTTAAAACCGACAGGGTAAAGGAAAGAGTGAGAAGAAATAAAGAAGAGGAAGAGGGAGCCAGATAGAGGGAGGCATAGGTAGACATTTTGGCAAGAAATGAGGTAAAGAGCAGAGGGAATTTCCTGGTTTTGGCTAGAATAGAGATCATTTTCTTCCTAGTAGCCGGTACAGTGCTGTAGTTTGCGTTTAACATGACACTAATGTTGATAAAAGCCTGATGATTTAGTTGTCAGTAGGCAGTGTTCGTACTAAGTCAAGGATGTTTCAGCTTCTCCTACTGCCCTGGCAGTGGAGGCTGGGAGTGCAGACAGCTGAGCCAAACGAGCCAAAGGGGTATTCCATACCATATGATGTCCCAGCCAGTATATCAACTGGGGAAGTTGACCTCTAACCCCTGGCCCTGAGCCATGAGACTGTGATCCCTGACACCGTGACCTTTGAGGCTGCGAACCCATGCTGTGACCTTTGACCCGATGGCCCTTTTCACCCGGTGACCCTTTGACCCCCAGCGGGTCACCTTTGACTTCTTGTCGGTGACCTTTGACCCTGACAGTTGACCTTTTGACCCTCTGGTGTGGTGACCTTTGAACTTTTGACCCCAAAGACCTTTGCCCCCTACCCTGGTGCCCTTTGACCCCTGCCAGGTGATCTTTGACCCAATTACCTTTGACCCCGCCCCCGTGACCTTTGGTCCCGCCCCTGTGACCTTTGACCCCCCGACCCCTTGGCCTTTGACCCCGACCCCGTGACCTTTGACCCCGAGCCCTTGACCTTTGACCTTTGGCCCGTTACCTTTGACCCCGACCCCTTGACCTTTGACCCCGAGCCCCTGACCTGTGACCGTTGACCCCGACCCCTCGACCTTTGACCTTTGACCCCCGACCCCTTGACCTTTGACCCCGACCCCTTGACCTTTTACCTTTGGCCCGTTGACCTTTGACCCCGACCCCTTGAACTTTGGCCCACGACCCCTTGACCTTTGACCGCTGATCCCCGACCTTTGACCCCCTGCCCCTGTGACCTTTGACCCCGTGGCCTTTGGCCTTCAACCCGTGCCCTTTGGCCCCCTGACCCGTGCCCTTTGACCCTCCCCCGGTGACATTTCACCCCAGACCTCGGCCACCCCTGACCCCGTGAGCTTTGACCTTTAACCCCCGCCCCGTGACCTTTGGCCCCCTGACCCCGTGAGCTTTGATCCGGACTTGGTGATCTGTGACCTTTGAGCTTTTACCCCGACCCCGGTGACCTTTGACCGTAACCCCATGGGCTCTGATCTTTGACCCTGTGACCTTTTACCCCGACCCAGTGACCTTTGATATTTCACCCCTGCCCCCGGTGACATTTGACCCCAGACCCCTGTGACCCCTGACCCCACGAGCTTTGACCCTGACTTGGTGACCCTTGACCCCCACCCCTGACCTTTGAGCTTGACCCTTCAACCTTTGCGCTTTTGCCCCCCTGACCCCGGCGACCTTTGACCCCGTGAGCTTTGACCTTAGTGACTTTAGACCCCTGACCCCATGAGCTTTGACCCCTGGGCCTGGTGACCTATGGCCTCCGAGCCCCACGACCTTTGACCTCCGAGCCCTTGCCTTTGACAGAGTTAAGCACAGCACTACTGCACATTTTAAAGTTAAAGCACTGCCCTACTGCAACGTTGCCGTGGAAAATGGTTTCTGCCCTGGGAGTAAATTGTTTAACTTCAGCTTATAGCTCTTTACTCCCAGAGACTGAGCCAGCGGCTAGTGCGGTTTTGTTTTAAATTTAAGTTTTACAATACCAACTTCAAAGTTTTGTAATACATTTTTACAATCGCAACTTCAAAAGATGCACTAGGAAATGACGTCTGCTGTGATACTAAATTTTTTAAATTTTTTTAATTAAAAACTTCTTTACTTACACTCAGCAGCAGTGCCATATTCTATTACTTTTTTTTTTAATATTTTATGTAATTTCAACGTTTTACAGAGCTTTTTCCACCCTATCAGTCTTGTCCACATTCCTCACTGCCCTTATGTCCGTCGCTACCTGTCCAGAAGTTTTACTGCCCGAGGTGACGTTACCTTCACCATCCCTGTTCCCAAGCAAAAAACAAGTGAGCTCCACTCCTCTTCACACACTGTCCACTTCCACACTTAGACATAAAAATTATAAATAGCATTAGATCACCTCAATATTTTACAAACACACCATGGAATAATAAAGTTACACTCACCCACTTTACAACCCTGGCCTACTCCATGCTGGCCATCTAGTCCAGCTCCCCCCACCCTTCGCCCGCAAAATCCTCAACTGTCTTCCAAAGACCAGCCGCAGACCAACCTAATTCCCTGCGCTCGGTGGCGATTACCAGGTTCCAGGGGAGCGCTCCACGGGAGCTCTGTTCCTGGGAGCCTTGAAAAAAAAATCGCCCTGCCTGCCAGAACCCCGGCCCAAGCCTGACCCCCATCCAAACATTGGCCGTGACCACTGTCCCACAGAGCAGCCGGGACCGGAGGGGGGGGGGAAAAAAAAAAAAAAAAAAAGCCACCCAGCGGGGTTTTTTTATTCTAATTGTATTTTATTTTTTCCTAATTGCCTAACAAACATCTCTACCTCCACCCTGCAAGAGACCACTAAAAAGCTAAACCACATAACCCTACAACGTTACGCACATTCACAACACACCACTCATTCAGATCACACGCACACTAGCCCTCGCTCTCAACTAACCCATCCCGCCGCCAAAGGGTGTCAAGGGGCCATCGCCCCTTACCCGCAGCACCCGGGGCCTCAAAAAGCACCCTGCCTGCAAAAACCCTGGCCCCAGCCCAACCTCCCCACAAACTGCCCTTCCATTACAGCAACGCTTCAACACGCGCCATCTGCACCATACATAGATTTTCAACCTGACACTGAGCTTTCATAGTGGCACTTGTCACAGTCCAACCTCCGTAGCAGCCACATCGCCTAAACGCAAGGTTCCTTCAAACGCCTCGTGCCCCGTGATCACCTGCAAAACCAACGCACAAAACTCTTGAATACAAACTTCACCCTCGGCATAAAAAAATCCTCCACAGCTCCACACTCCTGCTTCGCACCTATTCCAGAAACAAAAACCTCAATGCCTTCACCATTTCTAGAAGCTTACCGCAAAGTGTCCACATAAACAAATATTAACACCCATGCCCACTTACTGCCTTACTATATTCTACCTCACAATCCACTTGCAATCCACTCCCCTACTGACGTGCAATGACTCAAAAATCATTTAACCCTCAATGCTGACAAACTAGGCACATCGACGTTTCGCCCGTAGATTCTTATCGCTGTTCCACCTACCCCTGACTCTACAGCCCCGGGCAGAGCAGCTCCAAGCCAAACACACCCGCGCACAAACGCACACAACACGGAACACTACCAACAAGGCGATTCAAAGAGAGAGAAAACTCTCAGCAAGAAGAATGACGACCCCCGGACGGGAGGCGCCATCCAGCAAATTGACCTACAGCGCCCAAAACCACAAAGCGAGGAGGCTCTACGACAGCCCCAAAGAAGAAGAGGCAAAAGTAAGGGCCCGTCACAAGATCAAGCCCGTCAAAACCAAGATGATGGATGCGCCAGAAGCCTGGCGTCGAGACCTAAGGATGTCAGGATGCGGGGAAGAAGTCCCAGTCCGAGAAAACGGACGGCTAGAGAGCAGAGCTGCCAAAGCAGCCCGGAAGAGCGCCGCAAAAGAGGACCGACCGGAACCCGCCGAGACAGATCCACGCTTTAGAGCTCCGAGCGCAAGAAAAGGAGCACCCGACTGGCACAGTGCCGATGAGTAAGGGCATTCGAGACCCTAGGGACGGTGCCCGAAGCGCATGCCGCGCTCCCCGAGCGCAAAGACTGATGATGGCATTGAGACCCGAGGAAGATCGAAGGCGCACAAGACAGACTACACAAACTACACACCACCACGGACACAGGCTGGAACTGCCCTGCCCGGCACACGCTGCTCTCGGGCTCAAAAGCAACCCGCTCCCTTCATCTGCCCAAACAGGACTGCTCCTGGACAGCCCTGCCCTCCTACTCTCACTTTAAAACCCCTCACGGCAATTCCCAGCTGTGTCCCTCCCTCCCAGCCTCTCCCCAGCCCGGGTCCCTCAACTTAACTTTCAGAGGGCCGAGGGTACGAATCCATCCTCCGCAAAAATCACATGGGCTAACTGGGACGATCCGGCAGTCGCCAGGTTCCTCTTCGTCATCTGCAGTGAAGACCAAAAAAAAAAAAAAAAAAAGGCAACAAAATCAGAAGAGGCAGTAAGTAACCCATCAGCCAACACCAACTACTTTCCCAACCCCCCACTTAATCACACACACCACAGCGTTATGCTTACCTGCTCATTCCAGACTCAGACCCTGCGGCCATCAGCACTCACGGTACCCGAGACAGCAAGACGCACAAAATTAGCATAGCAGTCGTGAGACTCACCAGGCCCATTCTCCTCCTCCCTAATCCACAGCTCACCTCAAATGCTCATCCAAATCCAAAGGTGGCCCTCACAGCGCCTGCAAAACAAAAGATAAATGCTTAACCAAGCAACCGTGTAATATTTGCTATTCAACACCAACTCAGCCCATAACCACCTCACCTTCTCAAACTCCTCATTGGCCCGCGGCATGGCTCCTCTGAGGCTGCATGCCCCACCTGCAAAAACCAAAACAGAAGACGCATGCTGAGAGGCCGCCCAAACCCTCAGCCTGCCCGGACCGATTCCCAACCCCCACTCCTTTACCTTGGCCGCTCGACCATCCCGCTCTGTCGTCAAGAGCTTGCCACGTCAAAGCATGCGTACTGCCTGCAAAAAACAAACAAGGGATGCTTCCAACTTTGCCAACAATGCGACACCTCCAAAGGAACGGTTCCTTGAACCCAGCAGTCACGGCTCACCTTGCCGAGACACCTCCAGTACTGATGGTCCGCTTTGCTCCTTGCTTCGCACATTCAAAATAAAAGAAAAAAAAAAAAGAAACCCTATCTGCTAGTCACAGAGCCACCAGCCGCATCTTCCCTCTTATTCCACTCACAGACCCACCTCCTTACGGCGCTCCGCTCCTCTCCTCCGTCGCTCTGTAGTACGCATCTTGTCCCTCTGCATCTGAAAAAAAACCCATATTGAACGAGTCAGCCTGGATGCAGAGCAAGAGCTTAACAATTCCAGAGGTCTTGATTCCATCTAGGAAGACCATCCGGAGTCACACTACAGCCTGCCATGAAGAAAAAAAAAAAAAAAAAAAAAAAGGGCCAAACTTTAAGCCCATCACATACAAGACTTAACACCTTAGAGATTCAAATCTGCTTCACTACCCCTCAACAGCCCCACCACACGGCTCAAATCATCTCCTAAAACACTGTCGGCACAGCTGTCCACACAGCCTGACTATGGCTACTCGATCGCAGATGAGTGTACAACCCTTGCCTAAATGATTTAGTCGTAGCAAGATTTCACCCAGAGACTCCTATCGCTGTTCCACCTACCCCCGACTCTACATCCCTGGGCAGAGCAGCTCCAAGCCAAACACATCCATGCACGCAACATACGCAACACAGAACGGTACAAACGAGGTGATTCAAAGAGAGAGAAAACTCTCAGCAAGAAGAATGACTCCCGGACGGCAGTCACCATCCGGCAAGATGACCTAGAGCGTCTGAAGCAATGAGGCAAGGAGCCTCTACAACGGCCTCAGAGAAGCGTTGTCAGAAGTCACAGCTTGTTACAAGATGGCACTATCAAAACCCAGACAGCAAATGCTTAACAAGCCTGTCCTCAAGACCTAGGAACATCAAGATGCAGGGAAAAAGTCCCAGTCGAAGAAAACACATGGCTAGAGAGAAGAGCCATCAAAGCAGCCTGGAAGAACATCTCAAAAGAGAACGGGCCAGAACAACGCTGACACCAATCCGCACTTTAGAGCTCTGACCGCAAGAAAAGAAGCACCTGATTGGTACCATGCCAACAAGTACGGGCATTCGAGACCCTAGGAACACTGCCCAAAGTACACGCCGTGGCTCCCTGAGCACACAGAGCGGCAAGTACATCGAGACCCAAGGAAGGTCTAAGATGCAGAAGACAGGCTACGCTAAACTACGCATCACCACAGAGAGAAGCTGGAACTGCCCTGCCCGGCACACGCTGGTCTCGTGCTCAACAGCAACCTGCTCCCTTCCCGTGCCTAAAGGGCACTGCTCCTGGACAGCCCTCTCTCCTACACTAACCTTAAAACCCCTCCCAGCAATTCCCAACTTTGTGCCTCCCTCCCAGCCTCTCCACAGGCCTGGTGCCTCAACTTAACTTTCAGAGGGCCGAGGGGCCGAATCCATCCTCAGCAAAACCCACACAAGGTAAACCAGGATGGTCCTCCAGGCAACACATACTTCTTCGTCACCTGCAATAAAAAGAAAAAAAAAAGACCAAACAAACAACAACACAACCAGAGACGAGAGTAAGCATCACATTGGACAACGCCAGTTACTTTCTCAAGTCCCCACTTAATCACGCACACCACGGTGTTACACTTACCTGCACATTCCAGAGTCACACCCTGCAGCCATCATCGCTCATCATACCTAACATACACCAAGTTAGCATGGCGCTCATGAGAAGTCACCGGCCTCGCGCTCCTCCTCCCTAATCCACAGCTCACCTCAAACGCTCATCCAATTCCAAAGGTAGCCCACACAGCACCTGCAAAAGAAAAGGTAAATGTTGAACTAGCCAGCCACTTAGCTATTCAACACCGAGACGGCCAACAACCACCTCGCCTTCTCAGACTGCTCATCACTCTGTGGCTTCACCCCTCCGAGGCTGCGCGTGCCACCTGCAAAAACCAAAGCAGAAGACGCGTGCTGAGAGGCCGCCCAAAACCTCAGCCTGCCCAGACCGATTCCCATCTCCCACTCCTTTACCTCAGCCACTCACACGCCCCGCCTCTGCCATTGACAGCTTGCCACATCAAGGCCTGCGTACCGCCTGCAAAGCACAAATGAAGAGGGATGCTTCCAACTCTGCTAACAATACAACACCACCAAAGAAACGATTGCTTCAACCCATTACTCACGGCTCACCTTGCCCGAGTCACCTCCGGTACCGATGGCCCGCTTCGCTCCTTGCTTCGCACCTTCAAAATAAAAGAAAAAAAGAACCCTATCAGCTAGTCACAGAGCCACCGGCCGCATCTTCCCTCTGATTCCACTCACAGACCCACCTCCTTACGGCGCTCCACTCCCCTCCTCCGTCACTCTGGGGCACGCATCTCGTCTCTCCGCATCTGAATAAAACCCCATATTAAACGAGTCAGCCTGGATGCAGAGCAAGAGCCTAACAACTCCAGAGATCTTGATTCCATCTAGGAATACCGGTACTCCAGCTACAACCAGCCATTCTAAAAGAAAAAAACAAACAAAAAACCCAGGGCCAAACTTTAAGCCCATCACATGCAAGCCTCAACACCTTAGAGACTCAAATCCACTTCACCACCCCTCAACAGCCTCTGCCACAAGCCTACAATCATTTCCGTAAAGAAATCTCAACGTTGCTGTCCACACAGCCCACCAATGCCTGCTCGATCCCACCTGACTGTACAACCCTTGCCTAAACAATTAAGGCCAATCAACATTTCACCCATAGACGCTTATCTCTGTTCCACCTACCCCTGACTCTACAGCCCCGGGCAGAGCAGCTCCAAGCCAAACACACCTGTGCACAGACCAACACAAGACAGAACAGTACAGACAAGGTGATTCAGAGAGAAAACTCTCGGCAAGAAGAATGACTCCCGGATGGGAGGGGCCATCTGGCAAGACGACCTACAGCGTCCAAAACACTGAGGCAAGGAGGCTGTACGGCAGACCCCAAGGAGTCCAACGTAACAGCCTGTTACAAGACAGTACTGTCAAAACAGAGATGATGGATGCACCAGAAGCCTGTCATCAAGACCTAGGAACATCAAGATGCGGGGAAGAACTCCCAGTCTGAGAAAACTGCCAAAGCAACCCGAAAGAACGCCACAAAAAGAACCGACCGCAACCCGCCGAGACCGATCCATGCTTTAGAGCTCCGAGCGCAAGAAAAGAAGCGCCCGATTGGCACCGGGCCGATGAGTAAGAGCATTCGAGACCCTAGGGACGGCGCCTAAAGCGCATGCCACGCTCCCCCGGCGCAAAGCGCAACGAGAACGTCGAGACCCGAGGAAGGTCTAAGCGCACAAGACAGACTACACAAACTACACGCCACCGCGGACACGGGCTGGAACTGCCCTGCCCGGCACACACTGGTCTCGTGCTGAAAAGCAACTCGCTCCCTTCGCCTGCGCAAAGGCGACTGCTTTGGGGCAGCCCTCTCTCCTGCGCTAACTTTAAAACCCCTCCCGGCAATTCCCAGCTGTGTCCCTTCCTCCCAGCCTCTCCCCAGCCCGGGTCCCTCAACTTAGCTCGCAGAGGGCCGAGGGTCCGAACCCACCCTCCACAAAACCACACGGGCTAACTGGGATGTTCCTCAAGGGGACACAGTGCTCTTCAACATCTGCAATGAAAAAAACAAACAAACAAACAAACAAAAAAAAACCAAATCAGAAAAGGCAGTAAGCATCCCGCTGGCCAACGCCAACTACTTCCCCAACTCCCCCCTCCTCACAAGTGCCACCGCGTTCGCTTCCCCGCTCATTCCAGAGTCAGACCCTGCAGCCGTCGTCACTCATGGTACCTAAGGTACCAAGAGACACCAAGTTAGCGTGGCACTCGTGAGAAGTCATCGGCCCCACGCTCCTCCTCACTAATCCACAGCTCACCTCAAACGCTCACCCAATTCAAAGATAGCCCACACAGCGCCTCCAGAACGGAAGGTAAATGCTTAACCGAGCAGCCCCATAATACTTCGCTATTCAACGCCGACGACCGCCTCACCTTCTCGGACCGCTCACCGGCATGCAGCTTTGCAGGAGACCTTAGAGCAGACTTCACGGTACGTAAAGGGTGCCTATAAGAAACCTGCAGAGGGACTTTTTACAAGGGTGTACAGCAATAGGACAAGGCGGTAACGACTTCAGTCCTAAGGAGGGTACATTTAGTTTAGGTATTAGGAAGACGTTTCTCACTAGGGGTGGCGAGGCACTGGAACGCGTTGCCCAGAGAACCTGCGGATGCTCCCTCCCTGGAAGCATTCAAGGCCAGGTCAGATGGGGCTTTGAGCAACCTGGTCTCGCGGAAGGCGTCCCTACCCATTGCAGGGGTGGGGTAGGAACTAGAGGATCTTTATGGTCCCTTCCAACCCAAACCACTCTACGATGCTATGACATCCAAATCCAACTGCAAAACTCAGCTGAGAAGGGCTGGTGAACCCTCCTCCCTTTCCCCAGCAGTCCCAAAACTTTAGAAACCCCTTTTCTTCTCCTCAACTGTCAGGAAAGGAACCCCACTGCTTCCTGACGCCTCCTGCCCTCCATTCGCGCCCCTGAACCCCCTTCAGTGGCTACTCCTCAGGAGCCGCTCTTCTGAGCCGCATCCCAAATTCGGGGGGCACCTCCTAACCTACAGTTTCACAGAGACCCTGAGCTCTGCTACATGCCCACAAAATAAAGTCAAGTCCCAAGGCTTGTAATCTACGAGGGGCCTGCCACGAGCTGCAAAGATTCTAGGGACAACGGGGCATTCTGTGGGCAATGAGGAAAGACGACGAGGCATCCCAGAGCCTGAAAGGCATTGTGCTTCACGGCCCTTCTGCTTTCTTCAGAAATACTAAATCTCCATATACAGATGCATACAAGACGCTCACCCTAACCCCTGCTAAACAATGTCACCATCGGTCCCGTTAAGAGAGATATCAGCAACTTACACAGCATACAGCAGAACTGGTGGAAAAAAACAAGGTTCCTTTTTCAATAAAGTTGGGAATTCCAGGAAAACACAACGCATGAAGAATTTAAAAAAAAAAAAAAAAAACAACTAAACAATGCATACTACTAAACCATCTTTCTACCCCCGAACACTCAAAACAAAATTACTGACCTGAAAAAAAAGAAAGGAAAACAAACAAAAAAAAAAAAGCTGCATACAAGCGTTACTTTCTACCACACAGGCTGCTGAACCTTGACTGGTCCTGAAGCTCTTACCTCAGGCAGACAGCTCTTCCCAAAGGGCTGAGCCAGCTCAAAAGCTGCAAAGGACTCAAGCAAGAGCTGAGCACCAACACCAGAGAAACCCAGGAGCACAAGGAGCTCCCTCAGCAGAGGCTGTGGCTCAAATACCCCGAGGCTCCGCCCACCACCCTTAGCACAATCACCTGGGAAAGGGGAAGGGCAAACCACCAGAAGTTATGAGGTCAGCTGGAGGAGCAGCAGCACTGCTCTCACCTGCCTTAAATTTACAGCAAACGAGACCCTGAACAGAGAAAGTAACCCCCCCCAGGAAATGACACTACTTGCTCCTGTACTACAGCTACAACTATTGCATCGGCAATGTGACCAGGTAATGAATTAAACTTAATTTTTCTGGCGTGTAGATAGAAAACGATAGATGTCTTTCTAAACTAGGTAAGAAACTAGCTCATTAAATGCAATAACAATGTAGTTATTAAAATCACATCAGTCACCGGCGAGGTCAGCAGACGCAATGGTAAGTTGGCGGCTAAGCGCTAGATTGAGGTGGACCGGGAGGTTCCCGAGGCCCGGGAGCCCCGGGGAAGAGCAGAGGGACAGCGCAGAGCCGGCAGCTCTCGTGAGAGAGGCTGACGCGGCTTGGGCATTGCCAGGGGCAACCGCGGAAGATTTAAAGGGCCCTGAGGAGCGCCAGCAACCGGGAGCGTGGCAAGCAGGGCGTGTCGTGTCAGAAAGGGCATGGCGTGGCAGTTCGTGCGGGTAGGGCGCAGCCCCCGCCCCCCCTTCCCAGCTCGAGAAGGCTACTGAAGCGGTGGGCATCGGCCTCAGAAGGAGACGCCGGTATGGCTGCCGCCCAGCTGAAAGCCATTGCTAGGAAAAACGGAGAAAGAGAAATTAAAATGCAACTGGGTACAAGAAACGTGGGAAAGCAGTAAAAAATAGGGAGCCACAGAGAGGGAATCGTAGGAAAAAAAAAAAAAAATTATAGATGAAGCGCTACGGGGCAGAGTTGGCAGAAGAGCAACAAGTTTTTGGGAGCCAGGCGGGCAGGTGGGCCGGTGGAGAGAGAGACGGAAGGAGGGACAGGCAGGGAGGCGAACAGAGATCTGGGGAAGGGTGGCAGAGATGGAGCGGGATGCACGCGACAGAATGCGCGACTCTCCGCAGCTCCCGGCGCCGGCGGGAGACCTTCACCGCCCCGATGCTTTTCTCTCTGCCTCGGCGGCAGGCGCCTCGACGCTCCTCTCCCGCGAGGCTTCCCGGTGGCTCGTGCGCGCGGCCGGCGCGCTCTGTCTGGGACGGCTCGGAGGGATCCTTCCTTGCCGCGGGGGCTGGCTGTTCCTTGCTGGACGTGGCTGCCTGCGGGACCCCCTTGGATTCCCTCCTCGGACGGTTCACCTTCGTCAGCTCCCTCGGGTGGGCGTGCCTGGGCAGACCCTTCCCCAGCTCAAGGGAGGGATTCCAAAATAGGAACGGTGAGCTGGACGGAGGGGGACATAGAAATAAAACTTGAAAAGCAATAGGGTACAAGACAGATAGGAAAACATGAAGAAATAAAGGCAGGGAGATGGACTGGGGGATACACAGAAACAAACGAGAAAGCAGCGGGGTACGGGAAACAGGAAACAATTTGCAACCAGGGACAGGGAGGAAGACAGAGGGAGAAATAGGGGAAAAAAAATTCAAAAAGCGACGGGGTACGATTCACATGGACGCAAATTAAAAAATAAGGCCGGGGAGCTGGAGAGAGACGTACCTATAAAGAAACTTTTAAAACCGACAGGGTAAAGGGAAGAGTGAGAAGAAATAAAGAAAAGGAAGAGGGAGCCAGATAGAGGGAGGCATAGGTAGAAATTTTGGCAAGAAATGAGGTAAAGAGCAGAGGGAATTTCCTGGTTTTGGCTAGAACAGAGATAATTTTCTTCCTAGTAGCCGGTATAGCGCTGTAGTTTGCATTTAACATGACAATAATGTTGATAAAAGACTGATGATTTAGTTGTCACTAGGCAGTGTTCATACTAAGTCAAGGATGTTTCAGCTTCTCCTACCGCCCTGGCAGTGGAGGCTGGGAGTGCAGACAGCTGAGCCAAACGAGCCAAAGGGGTATTCCATACCATATGATGTCCCAGCCAGTATATCAACTGGGGAAGTTGACCTCTAACCGCTGGCCCTGAGCCATGAGACTGTGATCCCTGACACCGTGACCTTTGAGGCTGCGAACCCATGCTGTGACCTTTGACCCGATGGCCCTTTTCACCCGGTGACCCTTTGACCCCCGGCGGGTGACCTTTGACTTCTTGTCGGTGACCTTTGACCCTGACAGTTGACCTTTTGACCCTCTGGTGTGGTAACCTTTGAACTTTTGACCCCAAAGACCTTTGCCCCCTACCCTGGTGCCCTTTGACCCCTGCCAGGTGATCTTTGACCCAACTACCTTCGACCCCGCCCCCGTGCCCTTTGGCCCCGCCCCTGTGACCTTTGACCCCCGACCCCTTGGCCTTTGACCCCCGACCCCATGACCTTTCACCCCGACCCCTTGACCTTTGACCTCTGGCCCGTGACCTTTGACCCCGACCCCTTGGCCTTTGACCTCTGGCCCGTGACCTTTGACCCCGACCCCTTGACCTTTGACCTCTGGTCCGTGACCTTTGACCCCGACCCCTTGACCTTTGACCTCTGGCCCGTGACCTTTGACCCCGACCCCTTGACCTTTGACCTCTGGTCCGTGACCTTTGACCTCGACCCCTTGACCTTTGACCCCCGGCCCCGTGACCTTTGACCCCGACCCCTTGACCTTTGACCCCCGACCCCTTGACCTTTGACCTCTGGCCCGTGACCTTTGACCCCCGACCCCATGACCTTTGACCCCCTGCCCGTGACCTTTGACCTCGACCCCTTGACCTTTGACCCCGGCCCCGTGACCTTTGACCCCGACCCCTTGACCTTTGACCTTTGGTCTGTGACCTTTGACCCCGACCCCCTGACCTTTGACCCCCGACCCCTTGACCTTTGACCTCTGGTCCGTGACCTTTGACCCCCGACCCCTTGACCTTTGACCTCTGGTCCGTGACCTTTGACCCCCGGCCCCTTGACCTTTGACCTCTGGCCCGTGACCTTTGACCCCGACCCCTTGACCTTTGACCCCGACCCCTTGACCTTTGGCCCCCGACCCCTTGACCTTTGGCCCCCGACCCCTTGACCTTTGGCCCCCGACCCCTTGACCTTTAACCCCGACCCCTTGACCTTTGACCCCCGGCCCCTTGACCTTTGGCCCCCGACCCCTTGAGCTTTGACCCCCGACCCCGTGACCTTTGACCCGTTGACCTTTGGCCCGCGACCCCTTGACCTTTGACCGCTGATCCCCGACCTTTGACCCCCTGCCCCTGTGACCTTTGACCCCGTGGCCTTTGGCCTTTGACCCGTGCCCTTTGGCCCCCTGACCCGTGCCCTTTGGCCCTCCCCCGGTGACATTTCACCCCAGACCTCGGCCACCCCTGACCCCGTGAGCTTTGATCTTTAACCCCCGCCCCGTGACCTTTGGCCCCCTGACCCCGTGAGCTTTGATCCGGACTTGGTGATCTGTGACCTTTGAGCTCGACCCTTGAACCTTTGAGCTTTTACCCCAACCCCGGTGACCTTTGACCGTAACCCCATGGGCTCTGATCTTTGACCCTGTGACCTTTTACCCCTGACCCAGTGACCTTTCATATTTCACCCCTGCCCCCGGTGACATTTGACCCCAGACCCCTGTGACCCCTGACCCCACGAGCTTTGACCCTGACTTGGTGACCCTTGACCCCCACCCCTGACCTTTGAGCTTGACCCTCCAACCTTTGCGCTTTTGCCCCCCTGACCCCGGCGACCTTTGACCCCGTGAGCTTTGACCTTAGTGACTTTAGACCCCTGACCCCATGAGCTTTGACCCCTGGGCCTGGTGACCTATGGCCTCCGAGCCCCACGACCTTTGACCTCCGAGCCCTTGCCTTTGACAGAGTTAAGCACAGCACTACTGCACATTTTAAAGTTAAAGCACTGCCCTACGGCAACGTTGCCGTGGAAAATGGTTTCTGCCCTGGGAGTAAATTGTTTAACTTCAGCTTATAGCTCTTTACTCCCAGAGACTGAGCCAGCGGCTAGTGCGGTTTTCTTTTAAATTTAAGTTTTACAATACCAACTTCAAAGTTTTGTAATACATTTTTACAATCGCAACTTCAAAAGATGCACTAGGAAATGACGTCTGCTGTGATACTAAATTTTTTAAATTTTTTTAATTAAAAACTTCTTTACTTACACTCAGCAGCAGTGCCATATTCTATTACTTTTTTTTTTAATATTTTATGTAATTTCAACGTTTTACAGAGCTTTTTCCACCCTATCAGTCTTGTCCACATTCCTCACTGCCCTTATGTCCGTCGCTACCCGTCCAGAAGTTTTACTGCCCGAGGTGACGTTACCTCCACCATCCCTGTTCCCAAGCAAAAAACAAGTGAGCTCCACTCCTCTTCACACACTGTCCACTTCCACACTTAGACATAAAAATTATAAATAGCATTTGTGGTGGGTTGACCCTGGTTGGATGCCAGGTGCCCACCAAAGCCGCTCTATCACTCCCCCTCCTCAGCTGGACGGGGGGGAGAAAATATAACAAAAGGCTCGTGGGTCAAGATAAGGACAGTTTAATAAAGTGATAGCAAAGGTTGCGCGCGCGAAAGCAAAGAAAAAAAACAAATGATGTTATTCTCTACTTCCCATCAGCAGGCGATGTCTAGCCACTTCTCGGGAAGCAGGGCTTCAGTACGCGTAGTGGTTGCTCCGGAAGACAAAATGCCCCCCCTCTTCCGTCTCCCTTTACTTAGCTTTTATATCTGAGCTGACGTCATATGGTATGGAATATCTGTTTGGTTGGTTTAGGTCAGCTGTCCTGGTTATGTCCCCTCCCAAGATCTTGCCCTGCCCCAGCCTGCCATTGGGGGGGGGGGGCAAAAATGTTGGAGAGACAGCCTTGATGCTGTGCCAGCATTGCTCAGCTGTAGCCAAAACACTGGTGTGCTATCAACACCTTTCTAGCTACTGATGCAGAGCACAGTGCTATGAGGGCTGCCATGGGGAGTATTAACTCCATCTCAGCCAGACCCAATACAGCATTAGATCACCTCAATATTTTACAAACACACCATGGAATAATAAAGTTACACTCACCCGCTTTACAACCCTGGCCTACTCCATGCTGGCCATCTAGTCCAGCTCCCCCCACCCTTCGCCCGCAAAATCCTCAACTGTCTTCCAAAGACCATCCGCAGACCAACCTAATTCCCTGCGCTCGGTGGCGATTACCAGGTTCCAGGGGAGCACTCCACGGGAGCTCTGTTCCTGGGAGCCTTGAAAAAAAATCGCCCTGCCTGCCAGAACCCCGGCCCAAGCCTGACCCCCATCCAAACATTGGCCGTGACCACTGTCCCACAGAGCAGCCGGGACCGGAGGGGGGGGGGGGGGGGGAAAAGCCACCCAGCGGGGTTTTTTTATTCTAATTGTATTTTATTTTTTCCTAATTGCCTAACAAACATCTCTACCTCCACCCTGCAAGAGACCACTAAAAAGCTAAACCACATAACCCTACAACGTTACGCACATTCACAACACACCACTCATTCAGATCACACGCACACTAGCCCTCGCTCTCAACTAACCCATCCCGCCGCCAAAGGGTGTCAAGGGGCCATCGCCCCTTACCCGCAGCACCCGGGGCCTCGAAAAGCACCCTGCCTGCAAAACCCCTGGCCCCAGCCCAACCTCCCCACAAACTGCCCTTCCATTACAGCAACGCTTCAACGCGCGCCATCTGCGCCATACATAGATTTTCAACCAGACACTGAGCTTTCATAGTGGCACTTGTCACAGTCCAACCTCCGTAGCAGCCACATCGCCTAAACGCAAGGTTCCTTCAAACGCCTCGTGCCCCGTGATCACCTGCAAAACCAACGCACAAAACTCTTGAATACAAACTTCACCCTCGGCATAAAAAAATCCTCCACAGCTCCACGCTCCTGCTTCGCACCTATTCCAGAAACAAAAACCTCAATGCCTTCACCATTTCTAGAAGCTTACCGCAAAGTGTCCACATAAACAAATATTAACACCCATGCCCACTCACTGCCTTACTATATTCTACCTCACAATCTACTTGCAATCCACTCCCCTACTGACACGCAATGACTCAAAAATCATTTAACCCTCAATGCTGACAAACTAGGCACATCGACGTTTCACCCGTAGATTCTTATCGCTGTTCCACCTACCCCTGACTCTACAGCCCCGGGCAGAGCAGCTCCAAGCCAAACACACCCGTGCACAAACACACACAACACGGAACACTACCAACAAGGCGACTCAAAGAGAGAGAAAACTCTCGGCAAGAAGAATGACGACCCCCGGACGGGAGGCGCCATCCGGCAACTTGACCTACAGCGCCCAAAACCACAAAGCGAGGAGGCTCTACGACAGCCCCAAAGAAGAAGAGGCAAAAGTAAGGGCCCGTTACAAGATCAAGCCCGTCAAAACCAAGATGATGGATGCGCCAGAAGCCTGGCGTCGAGACCTAAGGATGTCAGGATGCGGGGAAGAAGTCCCAGTCCGAGAAAACGGACGGCTAGAGAGCAGAGCTGCCAAAGCAGCCCGGAAGAGCGCCGCAAAAGAGGACCGACCGGAACCCGCCGAGACCGATCCACACTTTAGAGCTCCGAGCGCAAGAAAAGGAGCACCCGACTGGCACAGTGCCGATGAGTAAGGGCATTCGAGACCCTAGGGACGGCGCCCAAAGCGCATGCCACGCTCCCTGAGTGCAAAGACTGATGATGGCATTGAGACCTGAGGAAGATCGAAGGCACACAAGACAGACTACACAAACTACACACCACCACGGACACAGGCTGGAACTGCCCTGCCCGGCACACGCTGCTCTCGGGCTCAAAAGCAACCCGCTCCCTTCATCTGCCCAAACAGGACTGCTCCTGGACAGCCCTGCCCTCCTACTCTCACTTTAAAACACCTCCCCGCAATTCCCAGCTGTGTCCCTTCCTCCCAGCCTCCCCCCAGCCCGGGTCCCTCAACTTAGCTTTCAGAGGGCCCAGGGTCCGAATCCATCCTCCACAAAACCACACGGGCTAACTGGGATGTTCCTCAAGGGGACACAGTGCTCTTCAACATCTGCAATGAAAAAAACAAACAAACAAAAAAAACCAAATCAGAAAAGGAGTAAGCATCCCGCTGGCCAACGCCAACTACTTCCCCAACTCTCCCCTCCTCACAAGTGCCACCGCGTTCGCTTCCCCACTCATTCCAGAGTCAGACCCTGCAGCCGTCATCACTCGTGGTACCTAAGGTACCAAGAGACACCAAGTTAGCGTGGCACTCATGAGAAGTCATCGGCCCCACGCTCCTCCTCACTAATCCACAGCTCACCTCAAACGCTCACCCAATTCAAAGATAGCCAGCGCCTCCAGAACGGAAGGTAAATGCTTAACCGAGCAGCCCCATAATACTTCGCTATTCAACACCGACCCGGCCGACGACCGCCTCACCTTCTCGGACCGCTCACCGGCATGCAGCTTTGCAGGAGACCTTAGAGCAGACTTCACGGTACGTAAAGGGTGCCTATAAGAAACCTGCAGAGGGACTTTTTACAAGGGTGTGCAGCAATAGGACAAGGCGGTAACGACTTCAGTCCTAAGGAGGGTACATTTAGTTTAGGTATTAGGAAGACGTTTCTCACTAGGGGTGGCGAGGCACTGGAACGCGTTGCCCAGAGAACCTGCGGATGCTCCCTCCCTGGAAGCATTCAAGGCCAGGTCAGATGGGGCTTTGAGCAACCTGGTCTCGCGGAAGGCGTCCCTACCCATTGCGGGGGGGTTGGAACTAGAGGATCTTTATGGTGCCTTCCAACCCAAACCATTCTACGATTCTATGACATCCAAATCCAACTGCAAAACTCAGCTGAGAAGGGCTGGTGAACCCTCCTCCCTTTCCCCAGCAGTCCCAAAACTTTAGAAACCCCTTTTCTTCTCCTCAACTGTCAGGAAAGGAACCCCACTGCTTCCTGACGCCTCCTGCCCTCCATTCGCACCCCTGAACCCCCTTCAGTGGCTACTCCTCAGGAGCCGCTCTTCTGAGCCACATCCCAAATTCGGGGGGCACCTCCTAACCTACAGTTTCACAGAGACCCTGAGCTCTGCTACATGCCCACAAAATAAAGTCAAGTCCCAAGGCTTGTAATCTACGAGGGGCCTGCCACGAGCTGCAAAGATTCTAGGGACACCATGGCATTCTGTGGGCAATGAGGAAAGGCGACGAGGCATCCCAGAGCCTGAAAGGCACTGTGCCTCACGGCCCTTCTGCTTTCTTCAGAAATAGTAAATCTCCATATACAGATGCATACAAGACGCTCACCCTAACCCCTGCTAAACAATGTCACCATCGGTCCCGTTAAGAGAGATATCAGCAACTTACACAGCATACAGCAGAACTGGTGGAAAAAAACAAGGCTCCTTTTTCAATAAAGCTGGGAATTCCAGGAAAACATAATGCATGAAGAATTAAAACAAACAAACAATGCATACTATTAAACCAACTTTCGACCACTGAACACTCAAAACAAAATTACTGACCTGAAAAAAAAAAGGAAAAAAAAAAAAGCTGCATACAAGCGTTACTTTCTACCACACAGGCTGCTGAACCTTGACTGGTCCTGAAGCTCTTACCTCAGGCAGACACCTCTTCCCAAAGGACTCAAGCAAGAGCTGAGCACCAACACCAGAGAAACCCAGGAGCACAAGGAGCTCCCTCAGCAGAGGCTGTGGCTCAAATACCCCGAGGCTCCGCCCACCACCCTTAGCACAATCCCCTGGGAAAGGGGAAGGGCAAACCACCAGCAGTTATAAAGTCAGCTGGAGGAGCAGCAGCACTGCTCTCACCTGCCTTAAATTTACAGCAAACGAGACCCTGAACAGAGAAAGTAACCCCCCCAGGAAATGACACTACTTGCTCCTGTACTACAGCTACAACTATTGCATCAGCAATGTCACCAGGTAAGGAGTTCAACTTAATTTTTCTGAGGCGTAGACAGAAAAAGATACATGTGTCTCTAAACTAGGTAGGAAATTAGCTCTTAAATGCAATAACAATGTAGTTATTAAAATCACATCAGTCACTGGTGAAGCCAGCAGACACAATGGTAAGTTGGCGGCTAAGCACTAGATTGAGGCGGACCGGGAGGTTCCCGAGGCCCAGGAGCCCCGGGGAAGAGCAGAGGGACAGCGCAGAGCCGGCAGCTCTCGTGAGAGAGGCTGACGCGGCTTGGGCATTGCCAGGGGCAACCGTGGAAGATTTAAATGGCCCTGAGGAGCGCCAGCAACCGGGAGCGTGGCAAACTGGGCGTGGTGCGTCAGAAAGGTGTGCCGTGGTGCGGCAGTTTGTGCGGGTAGGGCGCAGCCCCCCCCCTTCCCAGCTCAAGAAGGCTACTGAAGCGGTGGGCATCGGCCTCAGAAGGAGACCCCGATATGGCTGCCACTCGGGTGAAAGCCATTGCTAGGAAAAACGTGGCGACACGGACAGAGCTCCCATGTAAACGTGCAGCTGTCCAGGTCTCTGGCCGCAGGGAGTGCCTGAGTCTATCGCTGATGCCAGAGGGCAGCGGGGACACCTCTTGTGCGAGATGTGACCAGGTAGATGATCTGCTCAGCCTGGTGGCAGAGCTGAAGGAGGAAGTGGAAAGGTTGAGGAGTATCAAGGAGTGTGAGAGGGAGATAGGTTGGTGGACCCACACCCTACCATCCCTGAGGCGGAGGCAGCAGATGGAGGCTCCGCGAGAAGCGGAGGTTCCCCTGCCCCCTTGCCACCGGGCAGGAGGGGACCTAAGAGATGGAGGGGAATGGATACAGGTCCCTGCTCGGGGAGGCAGGCGAGTCCCCTCCCGGTCTCCCTCACCTTCCCAGTTGCCCCTACGCAACAGGAATGGGGCTCTGGAACTTGAGGACCGGGTCAACGAAGATCAGGGTGTAGGTGAAGCCCTATGCAGGGAGGTGCCTAGGCTCAGTTGGGCAGCCCCATGCATTCTCACAGCCTCTGAAAAAAGAAAAAGGAGGGTAATTGTCGTAGGCGACTCCCTTCTGAGGGGGACAGAGGGCCCAATATGCAGTCCTGACCCATGCCACAGGGAAGTTTGCTGCCTCCCTGGGGCCCGGTTGAAAGACATTACCGGGGAACTCCCGGGTCTGGTTCGGACCTCTGATTATTACCCATTGCTAGTTGTGCAGGTTGGCAGCGATGAGACTGCAGGGAGAAATCCAAAGGCAATCAAAAGGGACTTCAGGGCACTGGGGCGATTAGCGGAAGGAGCACAGGTAGTGTTTTCCTTAATCCCTTAGTGGCAGGGGAATATACTGAAAGGAACAGGAAACCACACCTGGTGATGATGTGGCTCAGAGGCTGGTGCCATCGGTGGCATTTGGGGTTTTTTGATCACGGGGAGGTTTACACGGCACTGGGCTTGCTAGTGACGGATGGTATCCAGCTATCTCAAAGGGGTAAAAGAATCCTCGCTCGTGAGATGGCGGGGCTCATAGAGAGGGCTTTAAACTAGGTTTGAAGGGGGTAAGGGATAAGACTAGGTGCACCAGAGACGAGCCTGGGGGCAGCGTGCCGACGTTAGGGGTGGATTCGATAGGCCAGCTCGAATGCATCGATGCCAACACACGCAGTGTGGGCGATAAACAGGAGGAGCTGGAAGCCATCGTGCAGCAGGATAGATATGACTTAGCCGCCATCACGGAAACACGGTGGGATGACTCCCATGACCGGAGTGCTACGTCTTGGGCTTAGCGACCGTGAAATGATAGAATTCTCAATTCTTGGTGAGGCAAGGAAGGGGGTTAGCAAAACCACCGCTCTGGACTTCCGGAGGGCAAACTTTGGCCTCTTTGAGGCACTGGTTGAGAGAATCCCTTGGGAGATGGTCCTGAAGGGCAAAGGGGTCCAGGAGGGACGGACGTTCTTTAAGAAAGAAATCTTAACAGCTCAGGACCAGGCTATTCCCCCGTGCCGCAAGTCGAATCGCCGAGGAAAACGACGGGCCTGGCTGAACGGGGAGCTTTTTCTAGGAGTCAGGAAAAAAAGGAGAGTTTATCATCTCTGGAAGAAAGGGCGGGCAACTTGGGAGGAGTACAGGGATCTTGTTAGGTCATAGAGAAAGGAAATTAGAAAGACAAAAGCTCTGCTAGTACTAAATCTGTCCGCTGTCGTAAGAGACGACAAAAAATGTTTTTACAAATACGTTAATGGTAAAAAGAATCCCAAGGAGAATATCTATCCTGTAACGGATACGGAAGGGAACGTTGCCAGCAGAGATGAGGAAAAGGCTGAGGTACTTAATGCCTTCTTTGCCTCAGTCTTTACTAGGGAGACCAGTTATCCTCAGGGTACTCTGCCTCCTGAGCGGGAAGGTGAGGATGAAGAGCAGAATATACCACCCCCCCCCCCCTTAATGCAGGAGGAAATAGTTAGTGACCTACTACGCCATCTGGATGCTCACAAATCTATGGGACCAGATGGAATCCATCCCAGAGTACTGAGGGAACTGGCAGAGGTGCTTCCCAAGCTGCTCTCCCTCATCTATCGGCGATCCTGGTCAACGGGGAAGGTCCCAGAGCACTGGAGGCTTGCCAATGTGACGCCCATTTACGAGAAGGGTCGGAGGGAGGATCCGGGGAACTACGGGCCTGTCAGCCTGACCTCGGTACCGGGGAAGATTATGGAACGGTTTGTCTTGAAAGCGCTCACGTGGCACGTCCGGGACAAGCAGGGGATTGGGCCCGGTCAGCGTGGGTTTACGAAAGGCGGGTTCTGCTTGACCAACCTGATCTCCTTCTATGACCGGGTGACCCGCCTGGTGGATGAGGGAAAGGCTGTGGATGTTACCTACCTTGACTTCAGCAAGGCCTTTGATACTGTCTCTCATGGCATACTCCTTGAGAAGCTGTCGTCTCCTGGCTTAGACAAGTGTACTCTTTGCTGGGTGAAAAACTGGCTGGATGGACGAGCCCAGAGGGTTGTGGTGAATGGGGTTAAATCCGGTTGGTGGCGGGTCGCTAGTGGTGTTCCCCAGGGCTCGGTGTTGGGCCCGGTTCTGCTTAACATCTTTATCGACGATTTGGACGAGGAGATCGAGTGCCCCCTCGGCAAGTTTGCAGACGACACCAAGTTGGGACTCAGGGCTGATCTCCTTGAGGGTAGGAAGGCTCTACACAGATATCTGGACAGGCTGGATCGATGGGCCGAGGCCAATTGTATGAAGTTCAACGAGGCCGAGTGCCGGGTCCTGTGCTTTGGTCACGGCGACCCCGTGCAGCGCTATGGGCTTGGGGAAGAGTGGCTGGAAAGCTGCCCGGCGGAGAAAGACCTGGGGGTGCTGGTTGACAGCCGGCTGACTATGAGCCAGCAGTGTGCCCAGGTGGCCAGGAAGGCCAACGGCATCCTGGCCTGTATCAGAAATAGTGTGGCCGGCAGGAGCAGGGAGGTAATCGTTCCCCTGTATTCGGCACTGGCGAGGCCGCACCTCGAGTACTGCGTTCAGTTTTGGGCCCCTCGCTACGGGAAAGACGTTGAGTTGCTGGAACGTGTCCGGAGAAGGGCAACCGAGTTGGTGAGGGGCCTGGAGCATAAGTCTGATGAGGAACGGCTGAGGGAGCTGGGGTGGTTTAGTCTGGAGAAAAGGAGGCTGAGGGGAGACCTTATCGCTCTCTACAACTACCTGAAAGGAGATTGTAGCGAGGTGGGTACTGGTCTCTTCTATCAAGTAACTAGAGATAGGACGAGAGAAAATGGCCTGAAGTTGCGCCAGGGGAGGTTTAGCTTGGATATCAGAAAAAAATTCTTTACTGAGAGGGTTGTCAGGCATTGGAACAGGCTGCCCAGGGTAGTGATGGAGTCACCATCCCTGCAGGTGTTCAAAACACACGTAGATGTGGCACTTTGGGACATGATTTAGTGGGCGTGGTGGCGGTGGGTTGATGGTTGGACTTAATGATCTTAGAGGTCCTTTCCAAATTTCATGATTTGATTCAATGTGATTTGATTCTATTCTAGGGAGCAGAACAGAGATGTAGCAAGAAAGGAAAAAAAGGAAGGGAGGAAAAACAAAGCGAGAGAGACACAAAGACTGGAAGAAGGACAAAGGTATGGAAGAGGAAAAAAAATAGTGATAGGCTGCAGGACAGAGATGGAGGAGTTAAAAAAAGACACAGGGAGCATGACAGAATGAGAGTGAGAAAAAAGGGACAGAGCAGGACAGCACTGGAGGAAAAAACAACTGTGATAGGCTGTGAGAGAGATACGGAGGAAGAGAGAAAAGAGAAGGGACAGCTAGCTGGAGAGGAGGATACAGTTAGAAAGGATGGAAGAGGGAACGGAACAGAGAGAAATACGGGAAAGATAGCAAGAGGAAGCAGGGCAGAGGGCCAGCAATAGAAGAAAAAAGGGACAGGGATCTGGACAGATGAAGAAAAAAGCAGGAGGAACAGATACAACATGATACGATGGGACAGGAAGTAAGAGAGAGCGACAGATGAGAATAATGACAAGAGACAGAGAGAGACTGTGAGAAGCACAGCAGGTTGGAGAGAGAGAGAGAGAGATTAGGACCCCTGCAGAGAGAGAGAAGGCATGAATAAAAAGAGTAGGGAGCACCACAAAGGGTCAGAGAAAGAGAAGAACAGGAAGGACAACGGGGACAGTGAGATACAGAATAAAACCCCCCACATGTTATACACATATTATCCAGTAATCAAGCTCATTTCAGAGTTACACAGTACCTCAGCCCCTTTAAGAAAAGTAACACATTGACCGAGCCCAATTCGGCAGCACACAGAACCCGAGCCAATTTCAAAGGCGGCGCACCGCGCCCGAGCCCCTTTCGGCGGCGCACCGCGCCCGAGCCCCTTTCGGCGGCGCACCGCGCCCGAGCCCCTTTCGGCGGCGCACCGCGCCCGAGCCCCTTTCGGCGGCGCACCGCGCCCGAGCCCCTTTCGGCGGCGCACCGCGCCCGAGCCCCTTTCGGCGGCGCACCGCGCCCGAGCCCCTTTCGGCGGCGCACCGCGCCCGAGCCCCTTTCGGCGGCGCACCGCGCCCGAGCCCCTTTCGGCGGCGCACCGCGCCCGAGCCCCTTTCGGCGGCGCACCGCGCCCGAGCCCCTTTCGGCGCCGCACCGCGCCCGAGCCCCTTTCGGCGCCGCACCGCGCCCGAGCCCCTTTCGGCGCCGCACCGCGCCCGAGCCCCTTTCGGCGCCGCACCGCGCCCGAGCCCCTTTCGGCGCCGCACCGCGCCCGAGCCCCTTTCGGCGCCGCACCGCGCCCGAGCCCCTTTCGGCGCCGCACCGCGCCCGAGCCCCTTTCGGCGCCGCACCGCGCCCGAGCCCCTTTCGGCGCCGCACCGCGCCCGAGCCCCTTTCGGCGCCGCACCGCGCCCGAGCCCCTTTCGGCGCCGCACCGCGCCCGAGCCCCTTTCGGCGCCGCACCGCGCCCGAGCCCCTTTCGGCGCCGCACCGCGCCCGAGCCCCTTTCGGCGCCGCACCGCGCCCGAGCCCCTTTCGGCGCCGCACCGCGCCCGAGCCCCTTTCGGCGCCGCACCGCGCCCGAGCCCCTTTCGGCGCCGCACCGCGCCCGAGCCCCTTTCGGCGCCGCACCGCGCCCGAGCCCCTTTCGGCGCCGCACCGCGCCCGAGCCCCTTTCGGCGCCGCACCGCGCCCGAGCCCCTTTCGGCGCCGCACCGCGCCCGAGCCCCTTTCGGCGCCGCACCGCGCCCGAGCCCCTTTCGGCGCCGCACCGCGCCCGAGCCCCTTTCGGCGCCGCACCGCGCCCGAGCCCAGTTCACAGTTACGTAGCTGCGGAGCCAATTTCTAAGTTGGGCAATTACTAGAGCCAGGAACGCACACCCTTTCTGTTCACCCAGCAGCAGCTACATTGGCCTCGAGGTATCTACAACTCTCCCTTGGATGCCTAATTCTAACAGACACTTTCCCTTACTTCAACAGCTAAGTTTACCTATGGGCACTAAACGTGCATGCTTCGCTCTACACTTGCCTTTCTGATTGCCATTACTACTGTGATTCTCACAAGGAGACCTAATTACCTGTCTTTTTTTCATTTTCTTTTTTTTTGCTTCATTTGGTCTATTACTGATTCCACATACGTTCAGCTAGGTCAGTAGTTACAGTCCAATTCTACAATGTACTTTTTCTACAATATATAGAGAAGACTTATGGCCTCACTGGTCAAATTTTTGACACTATTAGTTTTATTCCTCTTTTAACCATTATTTTTACAAATACATTTTAACTCCAAAAATTTAGCATTACCTTCAGAAGAAACGCCACTATTAGTCCCTGCAATTCTCTACGGAGCGGTCTTTTCCACATTCCTCGCTCCCGTTACATCCGTCGCTGCACATCCAGAAGTTTTACTCCCTGAGGTGACATTACCTGCACGATCCCCGTTCCCGGGCAGAAAACGAGTGAGCTCCGCTCATCTTGACAGACTGTCCACTTCCACACCTCGGCACAAAAACAAAACCTGAAAAGTATCATTACATCGCAAACTACAAAGAGCACCCAAATATTTTACAAACCCACCACAGAAAAATACAGTTACACTCACGCACTTCACAACCCTGGCCTGCTCCATGCTGGCCATCTAGTCCAACTCCCCCCACCCTTCGCCCGCAAAATCCTCAACTGTCTTCCAAAGACCATCCACCAAACAACATATTTCCCTGTGCTGACTGGCAATTACCACGTTCCAGGGCAGCGCTCCATGGGAACACCGTTCCCAGGACCCTTGAAAAAAATCACCCTGCCTGTGAAAACCCGGGCCCGAGCCGGACCCCAGTCCAAACACTGGCAATCAACATTGCCTTGTGGAGCAGCTGGGACCGGGGGGTGGGGGGGAACAGGGCAGGGGAGGACACACCAAAAACCAACCCATATCCCAGCTGGGTTTTTTTATTCTAAGTTGTTGTTTTGGTTTTTTTTTCTAATTCCCTGAGAAACATCTCAACTCTACATCCAACCTGAAAGGAAAAAAACAAAAAGGCTAAACCACATAACCCTACAAGGTTAGACACATTCACAACACACCACTCATTCAGATCACATGCACGCCAGCCCTCACTCTCAACTCATCCATCCTACCACCCACAGGCCTCGAGAGGCCGTCACCCCGTGACTGTGGCACTGGGGGCCTCAAAAATCGCCTTGCCTGCAAAAACCCTGGCCCTAGCCCAACCTCCTTCCAACCTCCCCACAAACTGCCCTTCTGTTACACCAATGTTTCAACATGCACCATCATCTCCACCATCCGTGCATTTTCAACCCGATACTTAGCTTTCACGGTGCCACATGGCACAGTCCAACCTCCGTAGCAGCCGTGTCACCTAAACGCAAGGTTCCTTCAAGCACCTCATGCCCTGTCATCACCTGCAAAAACAACACACAAAGCTTTTCAATAGACACTTCATCCTTGAGAGAGAAGTCCTCCACCGCTTCCCACCTATTCCCAAAATAACACATCCTCCCAGTCAGTGTCCTCCATGGCACTTGAAAAAACAGAGCATCGCAAACACAGAGCTGTCCCAAAGTTACCGATCGCTCCAAGACCCATCACGCTGCTACTCAGACCTCAAGGCCTTGACCATTTCTACAGACTTGCCACAAAGCATCCGCATAAACAATATGAACACCGTTGCCCAGTTACTGCCTTACTCTATGCTAGCTCACAGTCCAATTGCGATCCCCTCAGCTCCTTGCATGCAAAGAACCCAAAGTCATTAAACCTTCTGTGCTGTCTCTACAATGCCATGCAACACACACAGACAAACATAGACCCATGTAATTCACATGCAAATATAATGCCATACAAGACAGTACTCTTATCTCGGTCAAGACAAAACAACTCGGAGCACTGCCATACCACACAAAACAGAACAGGGCCAATGCAAGAGACTCTCAGATGACAGTCAATACAAGTACAGACCAAAACAATACAAAACCAATACAGAACCATAGAAGGCAAGGCAGTCTCTGGTGGCAATCGATACAAGGGCATAGCACTGCACTACAAAACACAATGCAGGGCCATGCAACGCGAGACAGTCTCACATGACAGTCAGTACAAATACAGAACAAAACAACACAACACAAAGGCAAATACAGACCAATACAATGCAAGAAAACTGCAAAACACAGCAAAGCAAAGCAGTCTCATAGAGCCACCGGCCGCATCTTCCTTCCGACTCCACTCACGGACCCACCTCCTTACAGTGCCCTGCTGCCTTCCCTCGTCGCTCTGTGGCACGCATCTTGTCCCTCTGCATCTGGAAAAAAAACCAAAACCAAACATATTGAACGAGTCACCTGGATGCAGAGCAAGAGCTTCACAACTCCAGAGGTCTTGATTCCATCTACAAAGACCATCTGGAGTCCAGCTACAGCCTGCCATTTAAAAAAAAAGAAAAAGAAAAAAAAAACCCACAAAAAAAACCCCAAAAAAACCCACCACCAAAAAAAAAACAAACCAGGGCCAAAATTTAAGCCCATCATGTGCAAGACCTAACACCTTAGAGAGTCAAATCCTCTTCACCGCCCCTCAACAGCCCCTGCCGCACAGCTCCAATCGTCTCCATGAAACACTATCGGCACTGCTGTTCGCGCAGCCCACCGATGGCTAGTCGAGCCGAGATGACTGTACAACCCTTGCCTAAACAGTCTAGGCACATCAACGTTTGACCCGTAGACTCTTATCGCTCTTCCACCTACCCCTGACTCTACATCCCCGGGCAGAGCAGCTCCAAGCCAAACACACCCGTGCGCAGAACGTCACCATGTGGAACGCTACCAACGAGGTGATTCAAAGAGAGAGAAAACTCTCGGCAAGAAGAATGACGCCCGGACAGGAGGCGTCGTTGGGCAAGACGACCTACGGAGCCACAACCATGAGGCCAGGAGGCTCTACGGCAGAGCCTCCAGAGAAGAGGAGTCGAACAGAATGGCCCGTTACAAGATGGCACTGTCAAAACCCAGACGACAGATGCACTAGAAGCCTGGCGTTGAGACCTAAGGATGTCAGGATGCGGGGAAGAAGTCCAAGTCCGAGAAAACGGACGGCTAGAGAGCAGAGCTGCCAATGCAGCCCAGAAGAACGCCGCCAAAAGAGGACCAACCGGAACCCGCCGAGACCGATCCATGCTTTAGAGCTCCGAGCGCAAGAAAAGAAGCGCCCGATTGGCACCGGGCCGATGAGTAAGAGCATTCGAGACCCTAGGGACGGCGCCTAAAGCGCATGCCACGCTCCCCCGGCGCAAAGCGCAACGAGGACGTCGAGACCCGAGGAAGGTCTAAGCGCACAAGACAGACTACACAAACTACACGCCACCGCGGACACGGGCTGGAACTGCCCTGCCCGGCACACGCTGGTCTCGGGCTGAAAAGCAACTCGCTCCCTTCGCCTGCGCAAAGGCGACTGCTTTGGGGCAGCCCTCTCTCCTGCGCTAACTTTAAAACCCCTCCCGGCAATTCCCAGCTGTGTCCCTTCCTCCCAGCCTCTCCCCAGCCCGGGTCCCTCAACTTAGCTTGCGGAGGGCCCAGGGTCCGAACCCACCCTCCACAAAACCACACGGGCTAACTGGGATGTTCCTCAAGGGGACACAGTGCTCTTCAACATCTGCAATGAAAAAAACAAACAAACAAACAAACAAACAAAAACCAAATCCGAAAAGGCAGTAAGCATCCCACTGGCCAACGCCAACTACTTCCCCAACTCCCCCCTCCTCACAAGTGCCACCGCGTTCGCTTCCCCGCTCATTCCAGAGTCAGACCCTGCAGCCGTCGTCACTCGTGGTACCTAAGGTACCAAGAGACACCGAGTTAGCGTGGCACTCGTGAGAAGTCATCGGCCCCACGCTCCTCCTCACTAATCCACAGCTCACCTCAAACGTTCACCCAATTCAAAGATAGCCCACACAGCGCCTCCAAAACGGAAGGTAAATGCTTAACCGAGCAGCCCCATAATACTTCGCTATTCAACACCGACCCGGCCGACGACCGCCTCACCTTCTCGGACCGCTCACCGGCATGCAGCTTTGCAGGAGACCTTAGAGCAGACTTCACGGTACGTAAAGGGTGCCTATAAGAAACCTGCAGAGGGACTTTTTACAAGGGTGTGCAGCAATAGGACAAGGCGGTAACGACTTCAGTCCTAAGGAGGGTACATTTAGTTTAGGTATTAGGAAGACGTTTCTCACTAGGGGTGGCGAGGCACTGGAACGCGTTGCCCAGAGAACCTGCGGATGCTCCCTCCCTGGAAGCATTCAAGGCCAGGTCAGATGGGGCTTTGAGCAACCTGGTCTCGCGGAAGGCGTCCCTACCCATTGCGGGGGTGGGGTAGGAACTAGAGGATCTTTATGGTCCCTTCCAACCCAAACCACTCTACGATGCTATGACATCCAAATCCAACTGCAAAACTCATCTGAGAAGGGCTGGTGAACCCTCCTCCCTTTCCCCAGCAGTCCCAAAACTTTAGAAACCCCTTTTCTTCTCCTCAACTGTCAGGAAAGGAACCCCACTGCTTCCTGACGCCTCCTGCCCTCCATTCGCGCCCCTGAACCCCCTTCAGTGGCTACTCCTCAGGAGCCGCTCTTCCGAGCCACATCCCAAATTCTGGAGGCACCTCCTAACCTACAGTTTCACAGAGACCCTGAGCTCTGCTACATGCCCACAAAATAAAGTCAAGTCCCAAGGCTTGTAATCTACGAGGGGCCTGCCACGAGCTGCAAAGATTCTAGGGACAACGGGGCATTCTGTGGGCAATGAGGAAAGGCGACGAGGCATCCCAGACCCTGAAAGGCACTGTGGCTCACGGCCCTTCTGCTTTCTTCAGAAATACTAAATCTCCATATACAGATGCATACAAGACGCTCACCCTAACCCCTGCTAAACAATGTCACCATCGGTCCCGTTAAGAGAGATATCAGCAACTTACACAGCATACAGCAGAACTGGTGGAAAAAAACAAGGTTCCTTTTTCAATAAAGTTGGGAATTCCAGGAAAACACAATGCATGAAGACTTTAAAAAAAAAAAAAAACTAAACAATGCATACTACTAAACCATCTTTCTACCCCCAAACACTCAAAACAAAATTACTGACCTGAAAAAAAAAAAAGGAAAACAAACAACAAAAAAAAGCTGCATACAAGTGCTACTTTCTACCACACAGGCTGCTGAACCTTGACTGGTCCTGAAGCTCTTACCTCAGGCAGACACCTCTTCCCAAAGGGCTGAGCCAGCTCAAAAGCTGCAAAGGACTCAAGCAAGAGCTGAGCACCAACACCAGAGAAACCCAGGAGCACAAGGAGCTCCCTCAGCAGAGGCTGTGGCTCAAATACCCCGAGGCTCCGCCCACCACCCTTAGCACAATCCCCTGGGAAAGGGGAAGGGCAAACCACCAGCAGTTATAAAGTCAGCTGGAGGAGCAGCAGCACTGCTCTCACCTGCCTTAAATTTACAGCAAATGAGACCCTGAACAGAGAAAGTAACCCCCCCCAGGAAATGACACTACTTGCTCCTGTACTACAGCTACAACTATTGCATCGGCAATGTGACCAGGTAACGAATTAAACTTAATTTTTCTGGCGTGTAGATAGAAAACGATAGATGTCTTTCTAAACTAGGTAAGAAACTAGCTCATTAAATGCAATAACAATGTAGTTATTAAAATCACATCAGTCACCGGCGAGGTCAGCAGACGCAACGGTAAGTTGGCGGCTAAGCGCTAGATTGAGGTGGACCGGGAGGTTCCCGAGGCCCGGGAGCCCCGGGGAAGAGCAGAGGGACAGCGCAGAGCCGGCAGCTCTCGTGAGAGAGGCTGACGCGGCTTGGGCATTGCCAGGGGCAACCGCGGAAGATTTAAAGGGCCCTGAGGAGCGCCAGCAACCGGGAGCGTGGCAAGCAGGGCGTGTCGTGTCAGAAAGGGCATGGCGTGGCAGTTCGTGCGGGTAGGGCGCAGCCCCCGCCCCCCCTTCCCAGCTCGAGAAGGCTACTGAAGCGGTGGGCATCGGCCTCAGAAGGAGACGCCGGTATGGCTGCCGCCCAGCTGAAAGCCATTGCTAGGAAAAACGGAGAAAGAGAAATTAAAATGCAACTGGGTACAAGAAACGTGGGAAAGCAGTAAAAAAATAGGGAGCCACAGAGAGGGAATCGTAGGAAAAAAAAAAAAAAATTATAGATGAAGCGCTACGGGGCAGAGTTGGCAGAAGAGCAACAAGTTTTTGGGAGCCAGGCGGGCAGGTGGGCCGGTGGAGAGAGAGACGGAAGGAGGGACAGGCAGGGAGGCGAACAGAGATCTGGGGAAGGGTGGCAGAGATGGAGCGGGATGCACGCGACAGAATGCGCGACTCTCCGCAGCTCCCGGCGCCGGCGGGAGACCTTCACCGCCCCGATGCTTTTCTCTCTGCCTCGGCGGCAGGCGCCTCGACGCTCCTCTCCCGCGAGGCTTCCCGGTGGCTCGTGCGCGCGGCCGGCGCGCTCTGTCTGGGACGGCTCGGAGGGATCCTTCCTTGCCGCGGGGGCTGGCTGTTCCTTGCTGGACGTGGCTGCCTGCGGGACCCCCTTGGATTCCCTCCTCGGACGGTTCACCTTCGTCAGCTCCCTCGGGTGGGCGTGCCTGGGCAGACCCTTCCCCAGCTCAAGGGAGGGATTCCAAAATAGGAACGGTGAGCTGGACGGAGGGGGACATAGAAATAAAACTTGAAAAGCAATAGGGTACAAGACAGATAGGAAAACATGAAGAAATAAAGGCAGGGAGATGGACTGGGGGATACACAGAAACAAACGAGAAAGCAGCGGGGTACGGGAAACAGGAAACAATTTGCAACCAGGGACAGGGAGGAAGACAGAGGGAGAAATAGGGGAAAAAAAATTCAAAAAGCGACGGGGTACGATTCACATGGACGCAAATTAAAAAATAAGGCCGGGGAGCTGGAGAGAGACGTACCTATAAAGAAACTTTTAAAACCGACAGGGTAAAGGGAAGAGTGAGAAGAAATAAAGAAAAGGAAGAGGGAGCCAGATAGAGGGAGGCATAGGTAGAAATTTTGGCAAGAAATGAGGTAAAGAGCAGAGGGAATTTCCTGGTTTTGGCTAGAACAGAGATAATTTTCTTCCTAGTAGCCGGTATAGCGCTGTAGTTTGCATTTAACATGACAATAATGTTGATAAAAGACTGATGATTTAGTTGTCACTAGGCAGTGTTCATACTAAGTCAAGGATGTTTCAGCTTCTCCTACCGCCCTGGCAGTGGAGGCTGGGAGTGCAGACAGCTGAGCCAAACGAGCCAAAGGGGTATTCCATACCATATGATGTCCCAGCCAGTATATCAACTGGGGAAGTTGACCTCTAACCGCTGGCCCTGAGCCATGAGACTGTGATCCCTGACACCGTGACCTTTGAGGCTGCGAACCCATGCTGTGACCTTTGACCCGATGGCCCTTTTCACCCGGTGACCCTTTGACCCCCGGCGGGTGACCTTTGACTTCTTGTCGGTGACCTTTGACCCTGACAGTTGACCTTTTGACCCTCTGGTGTGGTAACCTTTGAACTTTTGACCCCAAAGACCTTTGCCCCCTACCCTGGTGCCCTTTGACCCCTGCCAGGTGATCTTTGACCCAACTACCTTCGACCCCGCCCCCGTGCCCTTTGGCCCCGCCCCTGTGACCTTTGACCCCCGACCCCGTGACCTTTGACCCCGACCCCTTGACCTTTGACCTCTGGCCCGTGACCTTTGACCCCGACCCCTTGGCCTTTGACCTCTGGCCCGTGACCTTTGACCCCGACCCCTTGACCTTTGACCTCTGGTCCGTGACCTTTGACCCCGACCCCTTGCCCTTTGACCCCCGACCCCTTGACCTTTGACCTCTGGCCCGTGACCTTTGACCCCGACCCCTTGACCTTTGCCCTCTGGTCCGTGACCTTTGACCCCGACCCCTTGACCTTTGACCCCGACCCCTTGACCTTTGACCCCGACCCCTTGACCTTTGACCCCTGACCCCTTGACCTTTGACCTCTGGTCCGTGACCTTTGACCCCCGACCCCTTGACCTTTGACCCCCTGCCCGTGACCTTTGACCTCGACCCCTTGACCTTTGACCTTTGGTCCGTGACCTTTGACCCCGACCCCTTGACCTTTGACCTTTGGTCTGTGACCTTTGACCCCGACCCCCTGACCTTTGACCCCCGACCCCTTGACCTTTGACCTCTGGTCCGTGACCTTTGACCCCGACCCCTTGACCTTTGACCTCTGGTCCGTGACCTTTGACCCCCGACCCCTTGACCTTTGACCTCTGGCCCGTGACCTTTTACCCCCGACCCCTTGACCTTTGACCCCGACCCCTTGACCTTTGGCCCGTGACCTTTGACCCCGACCCCTTGACCTTTGGCCCCCGACCCCTTGACCTTTAACCCCGACCCCTTGACCTTTGACCCCCGGCCCCTTGACCTTTGGCCCCCGACCCCTTGAGCTTTGACCCCCGACCCCGTGACCTTTGACCCGTTGACCTTTGGCCCGCGACCCCTTGACCTTTGACCGCTGATCCCCGACCTTTGACCCCCTGCCCCTGTGACCTTTGACCCCGTGGCCTTTGGCCTTTGACCCGTGCCCTTTGGCCCCCTGACCCGTGCCCTTTGGCCCTCCCCCGGTGACATTTCACCCCAGACCTCGGCCACCCCTGACCCCGTGAGCTTTGATCTTTAACCCCCGCCCCGTGACCTTTGGCCCCCTGACCCCGTGAGCTTTGATCCGGACTTGGTGATCTGTGACCTTTGAGCTCGACCCTTGAACCTTTGAGCTTTTACCCCAACCCCGGTGACCTTTGACCGTAACCCCATGGGCTCTGATCTTTGACCCTGTGACCTTTTACCCCTGACCCAGTGACCTTTCATATTTCACCCCTGCCCCCGGTGACATTTGACCCCAGACCCCTGTGACCCCTGACCCCACGAGCTTTGACCCTGACTTGGTGACCCTTGACCCCCACCCCTGACCTTTGAGCTTGACCCTCCAACCTTTGCGCTTTTGCCCCCCTGACCCCGGCGACCTTTGACCCCGTGAGCTTTGACCTTAGTGACTTTAGACCCCTGACCCCATGAGCTTTGACCCCTGGGCCTGGTGACCTATGGCCTCCGAGCCCCACGACCTTTGACCTCCGAGCCCTTGCCTTTGACAGAGTTAAGCACAGCACTACTGCACATTTTAAAGTTAAAGCACTGCCCTACGGCAACGTTGCCGTGGAAAATGGTTTCTGCCCTGGGAGTAAATTGTTTAACTTCAGCTTATAGCTCTTTACTCCCAGAGACTGAGCCAGCGGCTAGTGCGGTTTTGTTTTAAATTTAAGTTTTACAATACCAACTTCAAAGTTTTGTAATACATTTTTACAATCGCAACTTCAAAAGATGCACTAGGAAATGACGTCTGCTGTGATACTAAATTTTTTAAATTTTTTTAATTAAAAACTTCTTTACTTACACTCAGCAGCAGTGCCATATTCTATTACTTTTTTTTTTAATATTTTATGTAATTTCAACGTTTTACAGAGCTTTTTCCACCCTATCAGTCTTGTCCACATTCCTCACTGCCCTTATGTCCGTCGCTACCCGTCCAGAAGTTTTACTGCCCGAGGTGACGTTACCTCCACCATCCCTGTTCCCAAGCAAAAAACAAGTGAGCTCCACTCCTCTTCACACACTGTCCACTTCCACACTTAGACATAAAAATTATAAATAGCATTTGTGGTGGGTTGACCCTGGTTGGATGCCAGGTGCCCACCAAAGCCGCTCTATCACTCCCCCTCCTCAGCTGGACGGGGGGGAGAAAATATAACAAAAGGCTCGTGGGTCAAGATAAGGACAGTTTAATAAAGTGATAGCAAAGGTTGCGCGCGCGAAAGCAAAGAAAAAAAACAAATGATGTTATTCTCTACTTCCCATCAGCAGGCGATGTCTAGCCACTTCTCGGGAAGCAGGGCTTCAGTACGCGTAGTGGTTGCTCCGGAAGACAAAATGCCCCCCCTCTTCCGTCTCCCTTTACTTAGCTTTTATATCTGAGCTGACGTCATATGGTATGGAATATCTGTTTGGTTGGTTTAGGTCAGCTGTCCTGGTTATGTCCCCTCCCAAGATCTTGCCCTGCCCCAGCCTGCCATTGGGGGGGGGGGGGGGGCAAAAATGTTGGAGAGACAGCCTTGATGCTGTGCCAGCATTGCTCAGCTGTAGCCAAAACACTGGTGTGCTATCAACACCTTTCTAGCTACTGATGCAGAGCACAGTGCTATGAGGGCTGCCATGGGGAGTATTAACTCCATCTCAGCCAGACCCAATACAATCTCCACCCCTTATTCCATACCATTTGCGTCCTGCTCAGGTTCCACATAACTTAATACAGATATCTTCTAACCATACTATTGTATTTAATTCTCATTACTGAAATCCTTTCTCACCAACACTTACAACTGAGACTACATACTTAAACCACTTTTATACCCAACATACGGATTTATACATTCTTATTAATTACTATCCCCTGTCCTTTAAGAGATAGATATTCCATGGGCTTCTTCCACTCTTCCTGATGTTCACATACAGGTTATGACTTGAGCCCCATCCATCAAGATGAGTGGTCAGGACAGGAGAAGCAGTATGTTCGATCGTTGGGCCCCAACACCAGCTTGGTTTGGGTCACTGATGCACTTGTCTGGTTCCTTGCGAAGTTCACTCTTCTGCAGTTCAGGTCATTCCTGCTACATTACTTCCTACAACATACAACTCACATCACAGATTATTTTTCCCCCAAGGTTAAATGTCCTTGAGGCACACACTGGGTCTCCCCATCCTTCCGCATTACCCACCAAGTACACCCAGGTCCCTGAGCAAAGACAATCCCACGAATGGGTTTGCCTTTTCCCATGGGAGGTGCAATCCACACTGCCTTCCCCAGCCACTTCCCCATGTGCACTACGGGGACCTTATCTCCTCCCACAGTATGTAGGGGTTTTGTTTGGGCAGGACCAGGACGGTTAGCAGATCCTCTGGTGTTAACTAGCCAAGTGGCTTCTGCTAAATTTGTATCCCAATGCTTCCATGTCCCATTGCCTAGCGCTCTCAGCATAGTCTTCAACAGTCCATTATATCTCTCAATTTTCCCAGATGCTTGCGGGTGATAGGGTATGTGGTACACCCACTCAATGCCATGTTTCTTTGCCCAGGAGCTTATGAGGTTATTTCGGAAATGAGTCCCATTGTCTGATTCAATTCTTTCTGGGGTACCGTGTCGCCATAAAATTTGCCTTTCGAGGCCTAAGATGGTGTTTCGGGCAGTGGCATGGTTTACAGGATATGTTTCTAGCCAACCAGTAGTTGCTTCCACCATGGTGAGTATGTAGCGCTTGCCTTGGCGTGTTCGCGGCAGTGGTCCAATGTAGTCAATTTGCCAGGCCTCGCCATATCGAAAACCCAGCCACCGCCCTCTGTTCCAGGGAGACTTTACTCTGGTAGCTCGTTTGATTGCAGCACATGTTTCACATTCATGAGTGACCTGCGTAATGGCCTCCATGGTCAGGTCCACCCCTCGATCACGAGCCCACCTATATGTTGCATCTCTCCCTAGATGTCCCGATGTCTCATGGGCCCATCGAGCTACAAATAGCTCACCTTTACGCTCCCAGTCCAGGTCCACCTGAGCTATTTCTATTTTGGCAGCCTTGTCTACCTGTTCATTATTTCGATGTTCTTCAGTGGCACGGCTTTTGGGCACGTGAGCATCTACATGACGTACCCTTAGAGTTATGTGTTCTACACGGGCAGCAATGTCCTGCCACAATGCTGCTGCCCAGATGGGTTTACCCCTGCGTTGCCAATTGGTCTTCTTCCACTGCTGTAGCCACCCCCATAGGGCATTAGCCACCATCCAGGAGTCAGTATAGAGGTAGAGTACCGGCCATCTTTCTCGTTCAGCAATGTTTAGGGCTAGTTGGATGGCTTTCACTTCTGCAAACTGACTTGACTCGCCTTCTCCTTCAGTGGCCTCAACGACTTGGCGTGTGGGACTCCACACAGCAGCTTTCCACTTCCGATGGTTCCCTACCACACGACAGGATCCATCAGTAAACAAAGCATAACACCTTTCGTCTTCTGGTAACTCATTATATGGTGGTGCCTCTTGGGCACGAGCCACCTCCTCAGGTGATGCTCCAAAATCTCTGCCTTCTGGCCAGTCCATGATCTCTTCCAGAATTCCTGGGCGGTTAGATTTCCCCAGTCGAGCCCGTTGCGTGATCAATGCTATCCACTTACTCCATGTAGCGCTGGTTGCATGATGTGTAGAGGGGATGTTTCCTTTGAACATCCAGTGTAGCACGGGCAATCGTGGTGCCAAGAGGAGATATGCTTCTGTACCAACAACTTCTGAAGCGGCTCGAACCCCCTCATATGCTGCTAGTATCTCTTTTTCAGTCGGGGTGTAGTGGGCTTCTGATCCTCGGTACCCCCGGCTCCAAAACCCTAATGGTCGACCTCGGGTTTCTCCTGGTGTTTTCTGCCACAGGCTCCAGGTGAGACCATGATCCCCAGCTGCAGTGTAGAGTATATTTTGCACATCTGGTCCTGTCCGGACAGGCCCAAGAGCTACTGCACGAGCTATTTCTTGTCTGATATGCTCAAAGGCTTGTTGTTGTTCAGGGCCCCATTCAAAACAGTTCTTTTTCCGCGTTACTCGATAGAGAGGGCTCACAAGCTGACTGTAACCTGGAATATGCATTCTCCAGAACCCCACAAGGCCTAGGAAAGCTTGTGTTTCTTTCTTGTTAGCTGGTGGAGACATAGATGCTATCTTGTTAACCACATCCATAGGGACATGACGGCGTCCATCCTGCCATTTTATTCCCAAGAACTGAATCTCCTGTGCAGGTCCCTTGACCTTGCTTTTCTTTATGGCGAAACCAGCTTTCAGAAGAATCTGAATTATTCTTTTCCCCTTCTCAAACACTTCTTCTGCCTCATTGCCCCACACGATGATGTCATCTATGTATTGTAAATGTTCAGGGGCTTCGCCTTGTTCCAGTGCTGTTTGGATTAATCCATGACAAATGGTAGGACTGTGCTTCCACCCCTGGGGCAGTCGATTCCAGGTGTATTGGACGCCTCTCCATGTGAAAGCAAACTGTGGCCTGCACTCTGCTGCCAAAGGAATGGAGAAAAATGCATTGGCAATATCAATTGTAGCATACCACGTGGCTGCCTTTGATGCCAGTTCATATTGGAGCTCTAACATGTCTGGTACAGCAGCACTCAGTGGCGGTGTCACTTCATTCAGGCCGCGATAATCTACTGTTAACCTCCACCCTCCATCAGACTTTTGCACTGGCCATATAGGACTATTAAAAGGTGAATGAGTCTTGCTGATGACTCCTTGGCTCTCTAGGTGATGAATCAGCTCATGGATGGGAGCCAGGGAGTCTCGGTTTGTCCGATATTGCCGACGGTGCACCGTCCTGGTAGCGATTGGCACCTGTTGTTCTTCAACTTGCAACAATCCTACAATGAAGGGATCTTCCGAGAGGCCAGGCAGAGTAGATAGCTGTTTGATCTTCTCTGCATTTACAGTGGCTACACCAAAAGCCCATCGGTACCCCTTTGGGTCCTTGAAGTACCCTCTCTTGAGGTAGTCAATGCCAAGGATACAAGGGGCCTCTGGGCCGGTCACAATGGGGTGCTTTTCCCACTTGTCCCCTGTCAAGCTCACTTCAGCCTCCAGTATAGTCAATTCTTGGCATCCCCCTGTCACTCCAGAGATCCAGATGGGTTCCGTGCCCCTGTATCCTGATGGCATCAGTGTACACTGTGCACCAGTGTCTACCAAAGCCTTATACTTCTGTGGGTCTGATGTGCCAGGCCATCGAATCCACACAGTCCAGTATATCCGGTCATCCCTTTCCTCCTCCTGGCCGAAGGCAGGGACCCTCTATTGCTGTTCCTCATCAGAATATTCACTGTCCGATCCTTGCGGTACCAGACCAGAAGTCCCCTCACCAGAATCAAGGGAGGTAGTTTCAGTTCTTCTATGCCTGGAGGATCGCTGAGTGCTTTCTTGGGCCTCTACAGCAACTACGCTGACAGCCTTCTTCTTGGGTGACCCCTTCTTAACAGCTGTCTTCCCTCTCAGTTCACGCACACGGGCTTCCAGCTTAAAGGTGGGTTCACCATCCCACTTCCTCATGTCCTCCCCTTGGTCACGCAGGAAGAACCAGAGTGTACCACGTGGCATACGCCTTAGGCTCCCTTTCCCTCTGACTGGGGCAGGAGAGGACTGATTTCTTGGAGCATCCCTAACAGCCAAGGCACTGTCCTGTAGGGATGAGGAAACACAGAGATTTTCCTCAAAGTTTTGGAGCCAAGACGACACTTTCTCCACAGTTGGTGTTTCCATATCTGGACAATACATTGCTGCCAAGCTGTTAGAATACGATGCTGGGGCACCTTGAATCACCTTTCGCCACATGGCCCGTGTGCACAGGACATCCTCTGGATCTTTGGAGACTTCCTCATCATCTAGATCACTGTAGATGACTTCCACCACTGCTAACTCTCTCAGGTACTGGATGCCTTCATCTGCGGTAGTCCACTTTTCTGAGGAATTCACAAGATCTTCCTTGAATGGATATCTTGCCCTCACACTTGAGAGAAGCCGGCTCCAGAGACTGCAAACTGCTGCCTCTTTTCCAATTCCTCTTTCAATTCCCCGGTTTCTAGCGAGGGATCCCAGCTGTTGGGCTTCCTTGCCTTCCAGTTGCTGACTATCAGCCCCATTATCCCAGCATCGGAGCAGCCAGGCAGCAATCCGCTCACCTGGCTGGCGGCTGTAATCTTTCCGCAAGTCCCGAAGTTCTGAGGACGTCAGGGACCGGGTAGTTTCCGCTTCCTGTTTAAGTTCCCTCACTCCTTCCTCCAATTTCCTTACCGAAGGACCAGCTTCTAGATCAAGCCTTTCCTCTTCTTCTTCTTCTTCTCTCACTAATCGATGGTATGGACCCGTTGATCTCCTTGTCCACTGCTTCCTTTTCACTACTGGGGCAATTACTGTAGTTGTTGTTGTTTGGGTCCCTATCTCGAGCATGGTGTCCTCAGATGCAGTCTGGGTCCCTGCCTCAACCATGGTCCTCTGACAGTGTTGAACTATGGCTCGGTAGGCATAGGCCAGGCCCCAGTACAGTGCGAGAAGCTGCTGGTTTTCATTGGGATAGGCAAGGCACCCTTCTATCAGGTGGCGCGTCAGTTTGCCAGGGTTACTTGCCTGTTCAGATGTAAAATCCCAGATTATGGGAGGTGATAACCGTCCTAGGAATCTGCCCAAATCCTTCCATATACCCTGCCACCCAGGCACTGGTCGCTTGAGGGCACATTTAAGTATTGCCTCACCTAAAACTTGCCTTCTCTTATACCAGGACGAGACCAGATTCCACAATACCCATAATATGCCACCAGTATTAATTATTAGTATTAAACAGCTTACATAAGGGTGAACAAGGACCTCGGGAGCCTGCATAATAAAACCATTCACATCAATGCCTGGTAGGGAGAGGGAGATGTGTTCCCTCATCTCCTCCACAAGATAGCTCCCACAACACAGGAAAGCCATCAGTGCCAGGACAAAGCACATAGACATTATTTGTATTAGCACGTTCCCGCGTTCCTTCATTCTCCCCACAAGATAGCTACCACAGCAAAACAAAGCCATCAGTGCCAGGACAAAGCACGCAGCCATTATTTGCATTAACATGTTCCCAAACTCAGCAAGCTAGAGATAAGCAAGCAGCTAACAAGCTCCGTGACCTGCACAGGAGCTTGCCACTTACTAACTAGCTATAGAACACTTAATGCAAAACTGCCGTTGTCGTGCCCCACGTTGGGCGCCAAAAAGGACTGTGGTGGGTTGACCCTGGTTGGATGCCAGGTGCCCACCAAAGCCGCTCTATCACTCCCCCTCCTCAGCTGGACAGGGGGGAGAAAATATAACAAAAGGCTCGTGGGTCAAGATAAGGACAGTTTAATAAAGTGATAGCAAAGGTTGCGCGCGCGAAAGCAAAGAAAAAAAACAAATGATGTTATTCTCTACTTCCCATCAGCAGGCGATGTCTAGCCACTTCTCGGGAAGCAGGGCTTCAGTACGCGTAGTGGTTGCTCCGGAAGACAAAATGCCCCCCCTCTTCCGTCTCCCTTTACTTAGCTTTTATATCTGAGCTGACGTCATATGGTATGGAATATCTGTTTGGTTGGTTTAGGTCAGCTGTCCTGGTTATGTCCCCTCCCAAGATCTTGCCCTGCCCCAGCCTGCCATTGGGGGGGGGGGGCAAAAATGTTGGAGAGACAGCCTTGATGCTGTGCCAGCATTGCTCAGCTGTAGCCAAAACACTGGTGTGCTATCAACACCTTTCTAGCTACTGATGCAGAGCACAGTGCTATGAGGGCTGCCATGGGGAGTATTAACTCCATCTCAGCCAGACCCAATACAGCATTAGATCACCTCAATATTTTACAAACACACCATGGAATAATAAAGTTACACTCACCCGCTTTACAACCCTGGCCTACTCCATGCTGGCCATCTAGTCCAGCTCCCCCCACCCTTCGCCCGCAAAATCCTCAACTGTCTTCCAAAGACCATCCGCAGACCAACCTAATTCCCTGCGCTCGGTGGCGATTACCAGGTTCCAGGGGAGCGCTCCACGGGAGCTCTGTTCCTGGGAGCCTTGAAAAAAAATCGCCCTGCCTGCCAGAACCCCGGCCCAAGCCTGACCCCCATCCAAACATTGGCCGTGACCACTGTCCCACAGAGCAGCCGGGACCGGAGGGGGGGGGGGGGGGGGGGGGGGGGGGGAAAGCCACCCAGCGGGGTTTTTTTATTCTAATTGTATTTTATTTTTTCCTAATTGCCTAACAAACATCTCTACCTCCACCCTGCAAGAGACCACTAAAAAGCTAAACCACATAACCCTACAACGTTACGCACATTCACAACACACCACTCATTCAGATCACACGCACACTAGCCCTCGCTCTCAACTAACCCATCCCGCCGCCAAAGGGTGTCAAGGGGCCATCGCCCCTTACCCGCAGCACCCGGGGCCTCGAAAAGCACCCTGCCTGCAAAACCCCTGGCCCCAGCCCAACCTCCCCACAAACTGCCCTTCCATTACAGCAACGCTTCAACGCGCGCCATCTGCGCCATACATAGATTTTCAACCAGACACTGAGCTTTCATAGTGGCACTTGTCACAGTCCAACCTCCGTAGCAGCCACATCGCCTAAACGCAAGGTTCCTTCAAACGCCTCGTGCCCCGTGATCACCTGCAAAACCAACGCACAAAACTCTTGAATACAAACTTCACCCTCGGCATAAAAAAATCCTCCACAGCTCCACGCTCCTGCTTCGCACCTATTCCAGAAACAAAAACCTCAATGCCTTCACCATTTCTAGAAGCTTACCGCAAAGTGTCCACATAAACAAATATTAACACCCATGCCCACTCACTGCCTTACTATATTCTACCTCACAATCTACTTGCAATCCACTCCCCTACTGACACGCAATGACTCAAAAATCATTTAACCCTCAATGCTGACAAACTAGGCACATCGACGTTTCACCCGTAGATTCTTATCGCTGTTCCACCTACCCCTGACTCTACAGCCCCGGGCAGAGCAGCTCCAAGCCAAACACACCCGTGCACAAACACACACAACACGGAACACTACCAACAAGGCGACTCAAAGAGAGAGAAAACTCTCGGCAAGAAGAATGACGACCCCCGGACGGGAGGCGCCATCCAGCAAATTGACCTACAGCGCCCAAAACCACAAAGCGAGGAGGCTCTACGACAGCCCCAAAGAAGAAGAGGCAAAAGTAAGGGCCCGTTACAAGATCAAGCCCGTCAAAACCAAGATGATGGATGCGCCAGAAGCCTGGCGTCGAGACCTAAGGATGTCAGGATGCGGGGAAGAAGTCCCAGTCCGAGAAAACGGACGGCTAGAGAGCAGAGCTGCCAAAGCAGCCCGGAAGAGCGCCGCAAAAGAGGACCGACCGGAACCCGCCGAGACCGATCCACGCTTTAGAGCTCCGAGCGCAAGAAAAGGAGCACCCGACTGGCACAGTGCCGATGAGTAAGGGCATTCGAGACCCTAGGGACGGCGCCCAAAGCGCATGCCACGCTCCCTGAGTGCAAAGACTGATGATGGCATTGAGACCTGAGGAAGATCGAAGGCACACAAGACAGACTACACAAACTACACACCACCACGGACACAGGCTGGAACTGCCCTGCCCGGCACACGCTGCTCTCGGGCTCAAAAGCAACCCGCTCCCTTCATCTGCCCAAACAGGACTGCTCCTGGACAGCCCTGCCCTCCTACTCTCACTTTAAAACACCTCCCCGCAATTCCCAGCTGTGTCCCTTCCTCCCAGCCTCCCCCCAGCCCGGGTCCCTCAACTTAGCTTTCAGAGGGCCCAGGGTCCGAATCCATCCTCCACAAAACCACACGGGCTAACTGGGATGTTCCTCAAGGGGACACAGTGCTCTTCAACATCTGCAATGAAAAAAACAAACAAACAAACAAAAAAAACCAAATCAGAAAAGGAGTAAGCATCCCGCTGGCCAACGCCAACTACTTCCCCAACTCTCCCCTCCTCACAAGTGCCACCGCGTTCGCTTCCCCACTCATTCCAGAGTCAGACCCTGCAGCCGTCATCACTCGTGGTACCTAAGGTACCAAGAGACACCAAGTTAGCGTGGCACTCATGAGAAGTCATCGGCCCCACGCTCCTCCTCACTAATCCACAGCTCACCTCAAACGCTCACCCAATTCAAAGATAGCCAGCGCCTCCAGAACGGAAGGTAAATGCTTAACCGAGCAGCCCCATAATACTTCGCTATTCAACACCGACCCGGCCGACGACCGCCTCACCTTCTCGGACCGCTCACCGGCATGCAGCTTTGCAGGAGACCTTAGAGCAGACTTCACGGTACGTAAAGGGTGCCTATAAGAAACCTGCAGAGGGACTTTTTACAAGGGTGTGCAGCAATAGGACAAGGCGGTAACGACTTCAGTCCTAAGGAGGGTACATTTAGTTTAGGTATTAGGAAGACGTTTCTCACTAGGGGTGGCGAGGCACTGGAACGCGTTGCCCAGAGAACCTGCGGATGCTCCCTCCCTGGAAGCATTCAAGGCCAGGTCAGATGGGGCTTTGAGCAACCTGGTCTCGCGGAAGGCGTCCCTACCCATTGCGGGGGGGTTGGAACTAGAGGATCTTTATGGTGCCTTCCAACCCAAACCATTCTACGATTCTATGACATCCAAATCCAACTGCAAAACTCAGCTGAGAAGGGCTGGTGAACCCTCCTCCCTTTCCCCAGCAGTCCCAAAACTTTAGAAACCCCTTTTCTTCTCCTCAACTGTCAGGAAAGGAACCCCACTGCTTCCTGACGCCTCCTGCCCTCCATTCGCGCCCCTGAACCCCCTTCAGTGGCTACTCCTCAGGAGCCGCTCTTCTGAGCCACATCCCAAATTCGGGGGGCACCTCCTAACCTACAGTTTCACAGAGACCCTGAGCTCTGCTACATGCCCACAAAATAAAGTCAAGTCCCAAGGCTTGTAATCTACGAGGGGCCTGCCACGAGCTGCAAAGATTCTAGGGACACCATGGCATTCTGTGGGCAATGAGGAAAGGCGACGAGGCATCCCAGAGCCTGAAAGGCACTGTGCCTCACGGCCCTTCTGCTTTCTTCAGAAATACTAAATCTCCATATACAGATGCATACAAGACGCTCACCCTAACCCCTGCTAAACAATGTCACCATCGGTCCCGTTAAGAGAGATATCAGCAACTTACACAGCATACAGCAGAACTGGTGGAAAAAAACAAGGCTCCTTTTTCAATAAAGCTGGGAATTCCAGGAAAACATAATGCATGAAGAATTAAAACAAACAAACAATGCATACTATTAAACCAACTTTCGACCACTGAACACTCAAAACAAAATTACTGACCTGAAAAAAAAAAGGAAAAAAAAAAAAGCTGCATACAAGCGTTACTTTCTACCACACAGGCTGCTGAACCTTGACTGGTCCTGAAGCTCTTACCTCAGGCAGACACCTCTTCCCAAAGGACTCAAGCAAGAGCTGAGCACCAACACCAGAGAAACCCAGGAGCACAAGGAGCTCCCTCAGCAGAGGCTGTGGCTCAAATACCCCGAGGCTCCGCCCACCACCCTTAGCACAATCCCCTGGGAAAGGGGAAGGGCAAACCACCAGCAGTTATAAAGTCAGCTGGAGGAGCAGCAGCACTGCTCTCACCTGCCTTAAATTTACAGCAAACGAGACCCTGAACAGAGAAAGTAACCCCCCCAGGAAATGACACTACTTGCTCCTGTACTACAGCTACAACTATTGCATCAGCAATGTCACCAGGTAAGGAGTTCAACTTAATTTTTCTGAGGCGTAGACAGAAAAAGATACATGTGTCTCTAAACTAGGTAGGAAATTAGCTCTTAAATGCAATAACAATGTAGTTATTAAAATCACATCAGTCACTGGTGAAGCCAGCAGACACAATGGTAAGTTGGCGGCTAAGCACTAGATTGAGGCGGACCGGGAGGTTCCCGAGGCCCAGGAGCCCCGGGGAAGAGCAGAGGGACAGCGCAGAGCCGGCAGCTCTCGTGAGAGAGGCTGACGCGGCTTGGGCATTGCCAGGGGCAACCGTGGAAGATTTAAATGGCCCTGAGGAGCGCCAGCAACCGGGAGCGTGGCAAACTGGGCGTGGTGCGTCAGAAAGGTGTGCCGTGGTGCGGCAGTTTGTGCGGGTAGGGCGCAGCCCCCCCCCTTCCCAGCTCAAGAAGGCTACTGAAGCGGTGGGCATCGGCCTCAGAAGGAGACCCCGATATGGCTGCCACTCGGGTGAAAGCCATTGCTAGGAAAAACGTGGCGACACGGACAGAGCTCCCATGTAAACGTGCAGCTGTCCAGGTCTCTGGCCGCAGGGAGTGCCTGAGTCTATCGCTGATGCCAGAGGGCAGCGGGGACACCTCTTGTGCGAGATGTGACCAGGTAGATGATCTGCTCAGCCTGGTGGCAGAGCTGAAGGAGGAAGTGGAAAGGTTGAGGAGTATCAAGGAGTGTGAGAGGGAGATAGGTTGGTGGACCCACACCCTACCATCCCTGAGGCGGAGGCAGCAGATGGAGGCTCCGCGAGAAGCGGAGGTTCCCCTGCCCCCTTGCCACCGGGCAGGAGGGGACCTAAGAGATGGAGGGGAATGGATACAGGTCCCTGCTCGGGGAGGCAGGCGAGTCCCCTCCCGGTCTCCCTCACCTTCCCAGTTGCCCCTACGCAACAGGAATGGGGCTCTGGAACTTGAGGACCGGGTCAACGAAGATCAGGGTGTAGGTGAAGCCCTATGCAGGGAGGTGCCTAGGCTCAGTTGGGCAGCCCCATGCATTCTCACAGCCTCTGAAAAAAGAAAAAGGAGGGTAATTGTCGTAGGCGACTCCCTTCTGAGGGGGACAGAGGGCCCAATATGCAGTCCTGACCCATGCCACAGGGAAGTTTGCTGCCTCCCTGGGGCCCGGTTGAAAGACATTACCGGGGAACTCCCGGGTCTGGTTCGGACCTCTGATTATTACCCATTGCTAGTTGTGCAGGTTGGCAGCGATGAGACTGCAGGGAGAAATCCAAAGGCAATCAAAAGGGACTTCAGGGCACTGGGGCGATTAGCGGAAGGAGCACAGGTAGTGTTTTCCTTAATCCCTTAGTGGCAGGGGAATATACTGAAAGGAACAGGAAACCCCACCTGGTGATGATGTGGCTCAGAGGCTGGTGCCATCGGTGGCATTTGGGGTTTTTTGATCACGGGGAGGTTTACACGGCACTGGGCTTGCTAGTGACGGATGGTATCCAGCTATCTCAAAGGGGTAAAAGAATCCTCGCTCGTGAGATGGCGGGGCTCATAGAGAGGGCTTTAAACTAGGTTTGAAGGGGGTAAGGGATAAGACTAGGTGCACCAGAGACGAGCCTGGGGGCAGCGTGCCGACGTTAGGGGTGGATTCGATAGGCCAGCTCGAATGCATCGATGCCAACACACGCAGTGTGGGCGATAAACAGGAGGAGCTGGAAGCCATCGTGCAGCAGGATAGATATGACTTAGCCGCCATCACGGAAACACGGTGGGATGACTCCCATGACCGGAGTGCTACGTCTTGGGCTTAGCGACCGTGAAATGATAGAATTCTCAATTCTTGGTGAGGCAAGGAAGGGGGTTAGCAAAACCACCGCTCTGGACTTCCGGAGGGCAAACTTTGGCCTCTTTGAGGCACTGGTTGAGAGAATCCCTTGGGAGATGGTCCTGAAGGGCAAAGGGGTCCAGGAGGGACGGACGTTCTTTAAGAAAGAAATCTTAACAGCTCAGGACCAGGCTATTCCCCCGTGCCGCAAGTCGAATCGCCGAGGAAAACGACGGGCCTGGCTGAACGGGGAGCTTTTTCTAGGAGTCAGGAAAAAAAGGAGAGTTTATCATCTCTGGAAGAAAGGGCGGGCAACTTGGGAGGAGTACAGGGATCTTGTTAGGTCATAGAGAAAGGAAATTAGAAAGACAAAAGCTCTGCTAGTACTAAATCTGTCCGCTGTCGTAAGAGACGACAAAAAATGTTTTTACAAATACGTTAATGGTAAAAAGAATCCCAAGGAGAATATCTATCCTGTAACGGATACGGAAGGGAACATTGCCAGCAGAGATGAGGAAAAGGCTGAGGTACTTAATGCCTTCTTTGCCTCAGTCTTTACTAGGGAGACCAGTTATCCTCAGGGTACTCTGCCTCCTGAGCGGGAAGGTGAGGATGAAGAGCAGAATATACCACCCCCCCCCCCCTTAATGCAGGAGGAAATAGTTAGTGACCTACTACGCCATCTGGATGCTCACAAATCTATGGGACCAGATGGAATCCATCCCAGAGTACTGAGGGAACTGGCAGAGGTGCTTCCCAAGCTGCTCTCCCTCATCTATCGGCGATCCTGGTCAACGGGGAAGGTCCCAGAGCACTGGAGGCTTGCCAATGTGACGCCCATTTACGAGAAGGGTCGGAGGGAGGATCCGGGGAACTACGGGCCTGTCAGCCTGACCTCGGTACCGGGGAAGATTATGGAACGGTTTGTCTTGAAAGCGCTCACGTGGCACGTCCGGGACAAGCAGGGGATTGGGCCCGGTCAGCGTGGGTTTACGAAAGGCGGGTTCTGCTTGACCAACCTGATCTCCTTCTATGACCGGGTGACCCGCCTGGTGGATGAGGGAAAGGCTGTGGATGTTACCTACCTTGACTTCAGCAAGGCCTTTGATACTGTCTCTCATGGCATACTCCTTGAGAAGCTGTCGTCTCCTGGCTTAGACAAGTGTACTCTTTGCTGGGTGAAAAACTGGCTGGATGGACGAGCCCAGAGGGTTGTGGTGAATGGGGTTAAATCCGGTTGGTGGCGGGTCGCTAGTGGTGTTCCCCAGGGCTCGGTGTTGGGCCCGGTTCTGCTTAACATCTTTATCGACGATTTGGACGAGGAGATCGAGTGCCCCCTCGGCAAGTTTGCAGACGACACCAAGTTGGGACTCAGGGCTGATCTCCTTGAGGGTAGGAAGGCTCTACACAGATATCTGGACAGGCTGGATCGATGGGCCGAGGCCAATTGTATGAAGTTCAACGAGGCCGAGTGCCGGGTCCTGTGCTTTGGTCACGGCGACCCCGTGCAGCGCTATGGGCTTGGGGAAGAGTGGCTGGAAAGCTGCCCGGCGGAGAAAGACCTGGGGGTGCTGGTTGACAGCCGGCTGACTATGAGCCAGCAGTGTGCCCAGGTGGCCAGGAAGGCCAACGGCATCCTGGCCTGTATCAGAAATAGTGTGGCCGGCAGGAGCAGGGAGGTAATCGTTCCCCTGTATTCGGCACTGGCGAGGCCGCACCTCGAGTACTGTGTTCAGTTTTGGGCCCCTCGCTACGGGAAAGACGTTGAGTTGCTGGAACGTGTCCGGAGAAGGGCAACCGAGTTGGTGAGGGGCCTGGAGCATAAGTCTGATGAGGAACGGCTGAGGGAGCTGGGGTGGTTTAGTCTGGAGAAAAGGAGGCTGAGGGGAGACCTTATCGCTCTCTACAACTACCTGAAAGGAGATTGTAGCGAGGTGGGTACTGGTCTCTTCTATCAAGTAACTAGAGATAGGACGAGAGAAAATGGCCTGAAGTTGCGCCAGGGGAGGTTTAGCTTGGATATCAGAAAAAAATTCTTTACTGAGAGGGTTGTCAGGCATTGGAACAGGCTGCCCAGGGTAGTGATGGAGTCACCATCCCTGCAGGTGTTCAAAACACACGTAGATGTGGCACTTTGGGACATGATTTAGTGGGCGTGGTGGCGGTGGGTTGATGGTTGGACTTAATGATCTTAGAGGTCCTTTCCAAATTTCATGATTTGATTCAATGTGATTTGATTCTATTCTAGGGAGCAGAACAGAGATGTAGCAAGAAAGGAAAAAAAGGAAGGGAGGAAAAACAAAGCGAGAGAGACACAAAGACTGGAAGAAGGACAAAGGTATGGAAGAGGAAAAAAAATAGTGATAGGCTGCAGGACAGAGATGGAGGAGTTAAAAAAAGACACAGGGAGCATGACAGAATGAGAGTGAGAAAAAAGGGACAGAGCAGGACAGCACTGGAGGAAAAAACAACTGTGATAGGCTGTGAGAGAGATACGGAGGAAGAGAGAAAAGAGAAGGGACAGCTAGCTGGAGAGGAGGATACAGTTAGAAAGGATGGAAGAGGGAACGGAACAGAGAGAAATACGGGAAAGATAGCAAGAGGAAGCAGGGCAGAGGGCCAGCAATAGAAGAAAAAAGGGACAGGGATCTGGACAGATGAAGAAAAAAGCAGGAGGAACAGATACAACATGATACGATGGGACAGGAAGTAAGAGAGAGCGACAGATGAGAATAATGACAAGAGACAGAGAGAGACTGTGAGAAGCACAGCAGGTTGGGGAGAGAGAGAGAGAGAGAGAGAGAGATTAGGACCCCTGCAGAGAGAGAGAAGGCATGAATAAAAAGAGTAGGGAGCACCACAAAGGGTCAGAGAAAGAGAAGAACAGGAAGGACAACGGGGACAGTGAGATACAGAATAAAACCCCCCACATGTTATACACATATTATCCAGTAATCAAGCTCATTTCAGAGTTACACAGTACCTCAGCCCCTTTAAGAAAAGTAACACATTGACCGAGCCCAATTCGGCAGCACACAGAACCCGAGCCAATTTCAAAGGCGGCGCACCGCGCCCGAGCCCCTTTCGGCGGCGCACCGCGCCCGAGCCCCTTTCGGCGGCGCACCGCGCCCGAGCCCCTTTCGGCGGCGCACCGCGCCCGAGCCCCTTTCGGCGGCGCACCGCGCCCGAGCCCCTTTCGGCGGCGCGCCGCGCCCGAGCCCCTTTCGGCGGCGCGCCGCGCCCGAGCCCCTTTCGGCGCCGCACCGCGCCCGAGCCCCTTTCGGCGGCGCACCGCGCCCGAGCCCCTTTCGGCGGCGCACCGCGCCCGAGCCCCTTTCGGCGCCGCACCGCGCCCGAGCCCCTTTCGGCGCCGCACCGCGCCCGAGCCCCTTTCGGCGCCGCACCGCGCCCGAGCCCAGTTCACAGTTACGTAGCTGCGGAGCCAATTTCTAAGTTGGGCAATTACTAGAGCCAGGAACGCACACCCTTTCTGTTCACCCAGCAGCAGCTACATTGGCCTCGAGGTATCTACAACTCTCCCTTGGATGCCTAATTCTAACAGACACTTTCCCTTACTTCAACAGCTAAGTTTACCTATGGGCACTAAACGTGCATGCTTCGCTCTACACTTGCCTTTCTGATTGCCATTACTACTGTGATTCTCACAAGGAGACCTAATTACCTGTCTTTTTTTCATTTTCTTTTTTTTTGCTTCATTTGGTCTATTACTGATTCCACATACGTTCAGCTAGGTCAGTAGTTACAGTCCAATTCTACAATGTACTTTTTCTACAATATATAGAGAAGACTTATGGCCTCACTGGTCAAATTTTTGACACTATTAGTTTTATTCCTCTTTTAACCATTATTTTTACAAATACATTTTAACTCCAAAAATTTAGCATTACCTTCAGAAGAAACGCCACTATTAGTCCCTGCAATTCTCTACGGAGCGGTCTTTTCCACATTCCTCGCTCCCGTTACATCCGTCGCTGCACATCCAGAAGTTTTACTCCCTGAGGTGACATTACCTGCACGATCCCCGTTCCCGGGCAGAAAACGAGTGAGCTCCGCTCATCTTGACAGACTGTCCACTTCCACACCTCGGCACAAAAACAAAACCTGAAAAGTATCATTACATCGCAAACTACAAAGAGCACCCAAATATTTTACAAACCCACCACAGAAAAATACAGTTACACTCACGCACTTCACAACCCTGGCCTGCTCCATGCTGGCCATCTAGTCCAACTCCCCCCACCCTTCGCCCGCAAAATCCTCAACTGTCTTCCAAAGACCATCCACCAAACAACATATTTCCCTGTGCTGACTGGCAATTACCACGTTCCAGGGCAGCGCTCCATGGGAACACCGTTCCCAGGACCCTTGAAAAAAATCACCCTGCCTGTGAAAACCCGGGCCCGAGCCGGACCCCAGTCCAAACACTGGCAATCAACATTGCCTTGTGGAGCAGCTGGGACCGGGGGGTGGGGGGGAACAGGGCAGGGGAGGACACACCAAAAACCAACCCATATCCCAGCTGGGTTTTTTTATTCTAAGTTGTTGTTTTGGTTTTTTTTTCTAATTCCCTGAGAAACATCTCAACTCTACATCCAACCTGAAAGGAAAAAAACAAAAAGGCTAAACCACATAACCCTACAAGGTTAGACACATTCACAACACACCACTCATTCAGATCACATGCATGCCAGCCCTCACTCTCAACTCATCCATCCTACCACCCACAGGCCTCGAGAGGCCGTCACCCCGTGACTGTGGCACTGGGGGCCTCAAAAATCGCCTTGCCTGCAAAAACCCTGGCCCTAGCCCAACCTCCTTCCAACCTCCCCACAAACTGCCCTTCTGTTACACCAATGTTTCAACATGCACCATCATCTCCACCATCCGTGCATTTTCAACCCGATACTTAGCTTTCACGGTGCCACATGGCACAGTCCAACCTCCGTAGCAGCCGTGTCACCTAAACGCAAGGTTCCTTCAAGCACCTCGTGCCCTGTCATCACCTGCAAAAACAACACACAAAGCTTTTCAATAGACACTTCATCCTTGAGAGAGAAGTCCTCCACCGCTTCCCACCTATTCCCAAAATAACACATCCTCCCAGTCAGTGTCCTCCATGGCACTTGAAAAAACAGAGCATCGCAAACACAGAGCTGTCCCAAAGTTACCGATCGCTCCAAGACCCATCACGCTGCTACTCAGACCTCAAGGCCTTGACCATTTCTACAGACTTGCCACAAAGCATCCGCATAAACAATATGAACACCGTTGCCCAGTTACTGCCTTACTCTATGCTAGCTCACAGTCCAATTGCGATCCCCTCAGCTCCTTGCATGCAAAGAACCCAAAGTCATTAAACCTTCTGTGCTGTCTCTACAATGCCATGCAACACACACAGACAAACATAGACCCATGTAATTCACATGCAAATATAATGCCATACAAGACAGTACTCTTATCTCGGTCAAGACAAAACAACTCGGAGCACTGCCATACCACACAAAACAGAACAGGGCCAATGCAAGAGACTCTCAGATGACAGTCAATACAAGTACAGACCAAAACAATACAAAACCAATACAGAACCATAGAAGGCAAGGCAGTCTCTGGTGGCAATCGATACAAGGGCATAGCACTGCACTACAAAACACAATGCAGGGCCATGCAACGCGAGACAGTCTCACATGACAGTCAGTACAAATACAGAACAAAACAACACAACACAAAGGCAAATACAGACCAATACAATGCAAGAAAACTGCAAAACACAGCAAAGCAAAGCAGTCTCATAGAGCCACCGGCCGCATCTTCCTTCCGACTCCACTCACGGACCCACCTCCTTACAGTGCCCTGCTGCCTTCCCTCGTCGCTCTGTGGCACGCATCTTGTCCCTCTGCATCTGGAAAAAAAACCAAAACCAAACATATTGAACGAGTCACCTGGATGCAGAGCAAGAGCTTCACAACTCCAGAGGTCTTGATTCCATCTACAAAGACCATCTGGAGTCCAGCTACAGCCTGCCATTTAAAAAAAAAGAAAAAGAAAAAAAAAACCCACAAAAAAAACCCCAAAAAAACCCACCACCAAAAAAAAAACAAACCAGGGCCAAAATTTAAGCCCATCATGTGCAAGACCTAACACCTTAGAGAGTCAAATCCTCTTCACCGCCCCTCAACAGCCCCTGCCGCACAGCTCCAATCGTCTCCATGAAACACTATCGGCACTGCTGTTCGCGCAGCCCACCGATGGCTAGTCGAGCCGAGATGACTGTACAACCCTTGCCTAAACAGTCTAGGCACATCAACGTTTGACCCGTAGACTCTTATCGCTCTTCCACCTACCCCTGACTCTACATCCCCGGGCAGAGCAGCTCCAAGCCAAACACACCCGTGCGCAGAACGTCACCATGTGGAACGCTACCAACGAGGTGATTCAAAGAGAGAGAAAACTCTCGGCAAGAAGAATGACGCCCGGACAGGAGGCGTCGTTGGGCAAGACGACCTACGGAGCCACAACCATGAGGCCAGGAGGCTCTACGGCAGAGCCTCCAGAGAAGAGGAGTCGAACAGAATGGCCCGTTACAAGATGGCACTGTCAAAACCCAGACGACAGATGCACTAGAAGCCTGGCGTTGAGACCTAAGGATGTCAGGATGCGGGGAAGAAGTCCAAGTCCGAGAAAACGGACGGCTAGAGAGCAGAGCTGCCAATGCAGCCCAGAAGAACGCCGCCAAAAGAGGACCAACCGGAACCCGCCGAGACCGATCCATGCTTTAGAGCTCCGAGCGCAAGAAAAGAAGCGCCCGATTGGCACCGGGCCGATGAGTAAGAGCATTCGAGACCCTAGGGACGGCGCCTAAAGCGCATGCCACGCTCCCCCGGCGCAAAGCGCAACGAGGACGTCGAGACCCGAGGAAGGTCTAAGCGCACAAGACAGACTACACAAACTACACGCCACCGCGGACACGGGCTGGAACTGCCCTGCCCGGCACACGCTGGTCTCGGGCTGAAAAGCAACTCGCTCCCTTCGCCTGCGCAAAGGCGACTGCTTTGGGGCAGCCCTCTCTCCTGCGCTAACTTTAAAACCCCTCCCGGCAATTCCCAGCTGTGTCCCTTCCTCCCAGCCTCTCCCCAGCCCGGGTCCCTCAACTTAGCTTGCGGAGGGCCCAGGGTCCGAACCCACCCTCCACAAAACCACACGGGCTAACTGGGATGTTCCTCAAGGGGACACAGTGCTCTTCAACATCTGCAATGAAAAAAACAAACAAACAAACAAACAAACAAAAACCAAATCCGAAAAGGCAGTAAGCATCCCACTGGCCAACGCCAACTACTTCCCCAACTCCCCCCTCCTCACAAGTGCCACCGCGTTCGCTTCCCCGCTCATTCCAGAGTCAGACCCTGCAGCCGTCGTCACTCGTGGTACCTAAGGTACCAAGAGACACCGAGTTAGCGTGGCACTCGTGAGAAGTCATCGGCCCCACGCTCCTCCTCACTAATCCACAGCTCACCTCAAACGTTCACCCAATTCAAAGATAGCCCACACAGCGCCTCCAAAACGGAAGGTAAATGCTTAACCGAGCAGCCCCATAATACTTCGCTATTCAACACCGACCCGGCCGACGACCGCCTCACCTTCTCGGACCGCTCACCGGCATGCAGCTTTGCAGGAGACCTTAGAGCAGACTTCACGGTACGTAAAGGGTGCCTATAAGAAACCTGCAGAGGGACTTTTTACAAGGGTGTGCAGCAATAGGACAAGGCGGTAACGACTTCAGTCCTAAGGAGGGTACATTTAGTTTAGGTATTAGGAAGACGTTTCTCACTAGGGGTGGCGAGGCACTGGAACGGGTTGCCCAGAGAACCTGCGGATGCTCCCTCCCTGGAAGCATTCAAGGCCAGGTCAGATGGGGCTTTGAGCAACCTGGTCTCGCGGAAGGCGTCCCTACCCATTGCGGGGGTGGGGTAGGAACTAGAGGATCTTTATGGTCCCTTCCAACCCAAACCACTCTACGATGCTATGACATCCAAATCCAACTGCAAAACTCATCTGAGAAGGGCTGGTGAACCCTCCTCCCTTTCCCCAGCAGTCCCAAAACTTTAGAAACCCCTTTTCTTCTCCTCAACTGTCAGGAAAGGAACCCCACTGCTTCCTGACGCCTCCTGCCCTCCATTCGCGCCCCTGAACCCCCTTCAGTGGCTACTCCTCAGGAGCCGCTCTTCCGAGCCACATCCCAAATTCTGGAGGCACCTCCTAACCTACAGTTTCACAGAGACCCTGAGCTCTGCTACATGCCCACAAAATAAAGTCAAGTCCCAAGGCTTGTAATCTACGAGGGGCCTGCCACGAGCTGCAAAGATTCTAGGGACAACGGGGCATTCTGTGGGCAATGAGGAAAGGCGACGAGGCATCCCAGACCCTGAAAGGCACTGTGGCTCACGGCCCTTCTGCTTTCTTCAGAAATACTAAATCTCCATATACAAATACATACAAGACGCTCACCCTAACCCCTGCTAAACAATGTCACCATCGGTCCCGTTAAGAGAGATATCAGCAACTTACACAGCATACAGCAGAACTGGTGGAAAAAAACAAGGTTCCTTTTTCAATAAAGTTGGGAATTCCAGGAAAACACAATGCATGAAGACTTTAAAAAAAAAAAAAAAACTAAACAATGCATACTACTAAACCATCTTTCTACCCCCAAACACTCAAAACAAAATTACTGACCTGAAAAAAAAAAAAGGAAAACAAACAACAAAAAAAAGCTGCATACAAGTGCTACTTTCTACCACACAGGCTGCTGAACCTTGACTGGTCCTGAAGCTCTTACCTCAGGCAGACACCTCTTCCCAAAGGGCTGAGCCAGCTCAAAAGCTGCAAAGGACTCAAGCAAGAGCTGAGCACCAACACCAGAGAAACCCAGGAGCACAAGGAGCTCCCTCAGCAGAGGCTGTGGCTCAAATACCCCGAGGCTCCGCCCACCACCCTTAGCACAATCCCCTGGGAAAGGGGAAGGGCAAACCACCAGCAGTTATAAAGTCAGCTGGAGGAGCAGCAGCACTGCTCTCACCTGCCTTAAATTTACAGCAAATGAGACCCTGAACAGAGAAAGTAACCCCCCCCAGGAAATGACACTACTTGCTCCTGTACTACAGCTACAACTATTGCATCGGCAATGTGACCAGGTAACGAATTAAACTTAATTTTTCTGGCGTGTAGATAGAAAACGATAGATGTCTTTCTAAACTAGGTAAGAAACTAGCTCATTAAATGCAATAACAATGTAGTTATTAAAATCACATCAGTCACCGGCGAGGTCAGCAGACGCAACGGTAAGTTGGCGGCTAAGCGCTAGATTGAGGTGGACCGGGAGGTTCCCGAGGCCCGGGAGCCCCGGGGAAGAGCAGAGGGACAGCGCAGAGCCGGCAGCTCTCGTGAGAGAGGCTGACGCGGCTTGGGCATTGCCAGGGGCAACCGCGGAAGATTTAAAGGGCCCTGAGGAGCGCCAGCAACCGGGAGCGTGGCAAGCAGGGCGTGTCGTGTCAGAAAGGGCATGGCGTGGCAGTTCGTGCGGGTAGGGCGCAGCCCCCGCCCCCCCTTCCCAGCTCGAGAAGGCTACTGAAGCGGTGGGCATCGGCCTCAGAAGGAGACGCCGGTATGGCTGCCGCCCAGCTGAAAGCCATTGCTAGGAAAAACGGAGAAAGAGAAATTAAAATGCAACTGGGTACAAGAAACGTGGGAAAGCAGTAAAAAATAGGGAGCCACAGAGAGGGAATCGTAGGAAAAAAAAAAAAAAATTATAGATGAAGCGCTACGGGGCAGAGTTGGCAGAAGAGCAACAAGTTTTTGGGAGCCAGGCGGGCAGGTGGGCCGGTGGAGAGAGAGACGGAAGGAGGGACAGGCAGGGAGGCGAACAGAGATCTGGGGAAGGGTGGCAGAGATGGAGCGGGATGCACGCGACAGAATGCGCGACTCTCCGCAGCTCCCGGCGCCGGCGGGAGACCTTCACCGCCCCGATGCTTTTCTCTCTGCCTCGGCGGCAGGCGCCTCGACGCTCCTCTCCCGCGAGGCTTCCCGGTGGCTCGTGCGCGCGGCCGGCGCGCTCTGTCTGGGACGGCTCGGAGGGATCCTTCCTTGCCGCGGGGGCTGGCTGTTCCTTGCTGGACGTGGCTGCCTGCGGGACCCCCTTGGATTCCCTCCTCGGACGGTTCACCTTCGTCAGCTCCCTCGGGTGGGCGTGCCTGGGCAGACCCTTCCCCAGCTCAAGGGAGGGATTCCAAAATAGGAACGGTGAGCTGGACGGAGGGGGACATAGAAATAAAACTTGAAAAGCAATAGGGTACAAGACAGATAGGAAAACATGAAGAAATAAAGGCAGGGAGATGGACTGGGGGATACGTAGAAACAAACGAGAAAGCAGCGGGGTACGGGAAACAGGAAACAATTTGCAACCAGGGACAGGGAGGAAGACAGAGGGAGAAATAGGGGAAAAAAAATTCAAAAAGCGACGGGGTACGATTCACATGGACGCAAATTAAAAAATAAGGCCGGGGAGCTGGAGAGAGACGTACCTATAAAGAAACTTTTAAAACCGACAGGGTAAAGGAAAGAGTGAGAAGAAATAAAGAAGAGGAAGAGGGAGCCAGATAGAGGGAGGCATAGGTAGACATTTTGGCAAGAAATGAGGTAAAGAGCAGAGGGAATTTCCTGGTTTTGGCTAGAATAGAGATCATTTTCTTCCTAGTAGCCGGTACAGTGCTGTAGTTTGCGTTTAACATGACACTAATGTTGATAAAAGCCTGATGATTTAGTTGTCAGTAGGCAGTGTTCGTACTAAGTCAAGGATGTTTCAGCTTCTCCTACTGCCCTGGCAGTGGAGGCTGGGAGTGCAGACAGCTGAGCCAAACGAGCCAAAGGGGTATTCCATACCATATGATGTCCCAGCCAGTATATCAACTGGGGAAGTTGACCTCTAACCCCTGGCCCTGAGCCATGAGACTGTGATCCCTGACACCGTGACCTTTGAGGCTGCGAACCCATGCTGTGACCTTTGACCCGATGGCCCTTTTCACCCGGTGACCCTTTGACCCCCAGCGGGTCACCTTTGACTTCTTGTCGGTGACCTTTGACCCTGACAGTTGACCTTTTGACCCTCTGGTGTGGTGACCTTTGAACTTTTGACCCCAAAGACCTTTGCCCCCTACCCTGGTGCCCTTTGACCCCTGCCAGGTGATCTTTGACCCAATTACCTTTGACCCCGCCCCCGTGACCTTTGGTCCCGCCCCTGTGACCTTTGACCCCCGACCCCTTGGCCTTTGACCCCGACCCCGTGACCTTTGACCCCGAGCCCTTGACCTTTGACCTTTGGCCCGTTACCTTTGACCCCGACCCCTTGACCTTTGACCCCGAGCCCCTGACCTGTGACCGTTGACCCCGACCCCTCGACCTTTGACCTTTGACCCCCGACCCCTTGACCTTTGACCCCGACCCCTTGACCTTTTACCTTTGGCCCGTTGACCTTTGACCCCGACCCCTTGAACTTTGGCCCACGACCCCTTGACCTTTGACCGCTGATCCCCGACCTTTGACCCCCTGCCCCTGTGACCTTTGACCCCGTGGCCTTTGGCCTTCAACCCGTGCCCTTTGGCCCCCTGACCCGTGCCCTTTGACCCTCCCCCGGTGACATTTCACCCCAGACCTCGGCCACCCCTGACCCCGTGAGCTTTGACCTTTAACCCCCGCCCCGTGACCTTTGGCCCCCTGACCCCGTGAGCTTTGATCCGGACTTGGTGATCTGTGACCTTTGAGCTTTTACCCCGACCCCGGTGACCTTTGACCGTAACCCCATGGGCTCTGATCTTTGACCCTGTGACCTTTTACCCCGACCCAGTGACCTTTGATATTTCACCCCTGCCCCCGGTGACATTTGACCCCAGACCCCTGTGACCCCTGACCCCACGAGCTTTGACCCTGACTTGGTGACCCTTGACCCCCACCCCTGACCTTTGAGCTTGACCCTTCAACCTTTGCGCTTTTGCCCCCCTGACCCCGGCGACCTTTGACCCCGTGAGCTTTGACCTTAGTGACTTTAGACCCCTGACCCCATGAGCTTTGACCCCTGGGCCTGGTGACCTATGGCCTCCGAGCCCCACGACCTTTGACCTCCGAGCCCTTGCCTTTGACAGAGTTAAGCACAGCACTACTGCACATTTTAAAGTTAAAGCACTGCCCTACTGCAACGTTGCCGTGGAAAATGGTTTCTGCCCTGGGAGTAAATTGTTTAACTTCAGCTTATAGCTCTTTACTCCCAGAGACTGAGCCAGCGGCTAGTGCGGTTTTGTTTTAAATTTAAGTTTTACAATACCAACTTCAAAGTTTTGTAATACATTTTTACAATCGCAACTTCAAAAGATGCACTAGGAAATGACGTCTGCTGTGATACTAAATTTTTTAAATTTTTTTAATTAAAAACTTCTTTACTTACACTCAGCAGCAGTGCCATATTCTATTACTTTTTTTTTTAATATTTTATGTAATTTCAACGTTTTACAGAGCTTTTTCCACCCTATCAGTCTTGTCCACATTCCTCACTGCCCTTATGTCCGTCGCTACCTGTCCAGAAGTTTTACTGCCCGAGGTGACGTTACCTTCACCATCCCTGTTCCCAAGCAAAAAACAAGTGAGCTCCACTCCTCTTCACACACTGTCCACTTCCACACTTAGACATAAAAATTATAAATAGCATTAGATCACCTCAATATTTTACAAACACACCATGGAATAATAAAGTTACACTCACCCACTTTACAACCCTGGCCTACTCCATGCTGGCCATCTAGTCCAGCTCCCCCCACCCTTCGCCCGCAAAATCCTCAACTGTCTTCCAAAGACCAGCCGCAGACCAACCTAATTCCCTGCGCTCGGTGGCGATTACCAGGTTCCAGGGGAGCGCTCCACGGGAGCTCTGTTCCTGGGAGCCTTGAAAAAAAAATCGCCCTGCCTGCCAGAACCCCGGCCCAAGCCTGACCCCCATCCAAACATTGGCCGTGACCACTGTCCCACAGAGCAGCCGGGACCGGAGGGGGGGGGGAAAAAAAAAAAAAAAAAAAGCCACCCAGCGGGGTTTTTTTATTCTAATTGTATTTTATTTTTTCCTAATTGCCTAACAAACATCTCTACCTCCACCCTGCAAGAGACCACTAAAAAGCTAAACCACATAACCCTACAACGTTACGCACATTCACAACACACCACTCATTCAGATCACACGCACACTAGCCCTCGCTCTCAACTAACCCATCCCGCCGCCAAAGGGTGTCAAGGGGCCATCGCCCCTTACCCGCAGCACCCGGGGCCTCAAAAAGCACCCTGCCTGCAAAAACCCTGGCCCCAGCCCAACCTCCCCACAAACTGCCCTTCCATTACAGCAACGCTTCAACACGCGCCATCTGCACCATACATAGATTTTCAACCTGACACTGAGCTTTCATAGTGGCACTTGTCACAGTCCAACCTCCGTAGCAGCCACATCGCCTAAACGCAAGGTTCCTTCAAACGCCTCGTGCCCCGTGATCACCTGCAAAACCAACGCACAAAACTCTTGAATACAAACTTCACCCTCGGCATAAAAAAATCCTCCACAGCTCCACACTCCTGCTTCGCACCTATTCCAGAAACAAAAACCTCAATGCCTTCACCATTTCTAGAAGCTTACCGCAAAGTGTCCACATAAACAAATATTAACACCCATGCCCACTTACTGCCTTACTATATTCTACCTCACAATCCACTTGCAATCCACTCCCCTACTGACGTGCAATGACTCAAAAATCATTTAACCCTCAATGCTGACAAACTAGGCACATCGACGTTTCGCCCGTAGATTCTTATCGCTGTTCCACCTACCCCTGACTCTACAGCCCCGGGCAGAGCAGCTCCAAGCCAAACACACCCGCGCACAAACGCACACAACACGGAACACTACCAACAAGGCGATTCAAAGAGAGAGAAAACTCTCAGCAAGAAGAATGACGACCCCCGGACGGGAGGCGCCATCCGGCAAATTGACCTACAGCGCCCAAAACCACAAAGCGAGGAGGCTCTACGACAGCCCCAAAGAAGAAGAGGCAAAAGTAAGGGCCCGTCACAAGATCAAGCCCGTCAAAACCAAGATGATGGATGCGCCAGAAGCCTGGCGTCGAGACCTAAGGATGTCAGGATGCGGGGAAGAAGTCCCAGTCCGAGAAAACGGACGGCTAGAGAGCAGAGCTGCCAAAGCAGCCCGGAAGAGCGCCGCAAAAGAGGACCGACCGGAACCCGCCGAGACAGATCCACGCTTTAGAGCTCCGAGCGCAAGAAAAGGAGCACCCGACTGGCACAGTGCCGATGAGTAAGGGCATTCGAGACCCTAGGGACGGTGCCCGAAGCGCATGCCGCGCTCCCCGAGCGCAAAGACTGATGATGGCATTGAGACCCGAGGAAGATCGAAGGCGCACAAGACAGACTACACAAACTACACACCACCACGGACACAGGCTGGAACTGCCCTGCCCGGCACACGCTGCTCTCGGGCTCAAAAGCAACCCGCTCCCTTCATCTGCCCAAACAGGACTGCTCCTGGACAGCCCTGCCCTCCTACTCTCACTTTAAAACCCCTCACGGCAATTCCCAGCTGTGTCCCTCCCTCCCAGCCTCTCCCCAGCCCGGGTCCCTCAACTTAACTTTCAGAGGGCCGAGGGTACGAATCCATCCTCCGCAAAAATCACATGGGCTAACTGGGACGATCCGGCAGTCGCCAGGTTCCTCTTCGTCATCTGCAGTGAAGACCAAAAAAAAAAAAAAAAAAAGGCAACAAAATCAGAAGAGGCAGTAAGTAACCCATCAGCCAACACCAACTACTTTCCCAACCCCCCACTTAATCACACACACCACAGCGTTATGCTTACCTGCTCATTCCAGACTCAGACCCTGCGGCCATCAGCACTCACGGTACCCGAGACAGCAAGACGCACAAAATTAGCATAGCAGTCGTGAGACTCACCAGGCCCATTCTCCTCCTCCCTAATCCACAGCTCACCTCAAATGCTCATCCAAATCCAAAGGTGGCCCTCACAGCGCCTGCAAAACAAAAGATAAATGCTTAACCAAGCAACCGTGTAATATTTGCTATTCAACACCAACTCAGCCCATAACCACCTCACCTTCTCAAACTCCTCATTGGCCCGCGGCATGGCTCCTCTGAGGCTGCATGCCCCACCTGCAAAAACCAAAACAGAAGACGCATGCTGAGAGGCCGCCCAAACCCTCAGCCTGCCCGGACCGATTCCCAACCCCCACTCCTTTACCTTGGCCGCTCGACCATCCCGCTCTGTCGTCAAGAGCTTGCCACGTCAAAGCATGCGTACTGCCTGCAAAAAACAAACAAGGGATGCTTCCAACTTTGCCAACAATGCGACACCTCCAAAGGAACGGTTCCTTGAACCCAGCAGTCACGGCTCACCTTGCCGAGACACCTCCAGTACTGATGGTCCGCTTTGCTCCTTGCTTCGCACATTCAAAATAAAAGAAAAAAAAAAAAGAAACCCTATCTGCTAGTCACAGAGCCACCAGCCGCATCTTCCCTCTTATTCCACTCACAGACCCACCTCCTTACGGCGCTCCGCTCCTCTCCTCCGTCGCTCTGTAGTACGCATCTTGTCCCTCTGCATCTGAAAAAAAACCCATATTGAACGAGTCAGCCTGGATGCAGAGCAAGAGCTTAACAATTCCAGAGGTCTTGATTCCATCTAGGAAGACCATCCGGAGTCACACTACAGCCTGCCATGAAGAAAAAAAAAAAAAAAAAAAAAAAAGGGCCAAACTTTAAGCCCATCACATACAAGACTTAACACCTTAGAGATTCAAATCTGCTTCACTACCCCTCAACAGCCCCACCACACGGCTCAAATCATCTCCTAAAACACTGTCGGCACAGCTGTCCACACAGCCTGACTATGGCTACTCGATCGCAGATGAGTGTACAACCCTTGCCTAAATGATTTAGTCGTAGCAAGATTTCACCCAGAGACTCCTATCGCTGTTCCACCTACCCCCGACTCTACATCCCTGGGCAGAGCAGCTCCAAGCCAAACACATCCATGCACGCAACATACGCAACACAGAACGGTACAAACGAGGTGATTCAAAGAGAGAGAAAACTCTCAGCAAGAAGAATGACTCCCGGACGGCAGTCACCATCCGGCAAGATGACCTAGAGCGTCTGAAGCAATGAGGCAAGGAGCCTCTACAACGGCCTCAGAGAAGCGTTGTCAGAAGTCACAGCTTGTTACAAGATGGCACTATCAAAACCCAGACAGCAAATGCTTAACAAGCCTGTCCTCAAGACCTAGGAACATCAAGATGCAGGGAAAAAGTCCCAGTCGAAGAAAACACATGGCTAGAGAGAAGAGCCATCAAAGCAGCCTGGAAGAACATCTCAAAAGAGAACGGGCCAGAACAACGCTGACACCAATCCGCACTTTAGAGCTCTGACCGCAAGAAAAGAAGCACCTGATTGGTACCATGCCAACAAGTACGGGCATTCGAGACCCTAGGAACACTGCCCAAAGTACACGCCGTGGCTCCCTGAGCACACAGAGCGGCAAGTACATCGAGACCCAAGGAAGGTCTAAGATGCAGAAGACAGGCTACGCTAAACTACGCATCACCACAGAGAGAAGCTGGAACTGCCCTGCCCGGCACACGCTGGTCTCGTGCTCAACAGCAACCTGCTCCCTTCCCGTGCCTAAAGGGCACTGCTCCTGGACAGCCCTCTCTCCTACACTAACCTTAAAACCCCTCCCAGCAATTCCCAACTTTGTGCCTCCCTCCCAGCCTCTCCACAGGCCTGGTGCCTCAACTTAACTTTCAGAGGGCCGAGGGGCCGAATCCATCCTCAGCAAAACCCACACAAGGTAAACCAGGATGGTCCTCCAGGCAACACATACTTCTTCGTCACCTGCAATAAAAAGAAAAAAAAAAGACCAAACAAACAACAACACAACCAGAGACGAGAGTAAGCATCACATTGGACAACGCCAGTTACTTTCTCAAGTCCCCACTTAATCACGCACACCACGGTGTTACACTTACCTGCACATTCCAGAGTCACACCCTGCAGCCATCATCGCTCATCATACCTAACATACACCAAGTTAGCATGGCGCTCATGAGAAGTCACCGGCCTCGCGCTCCTCCTCCCTAATCCACAGCTCACCTCAAACGCTCATCCAATTCCAAAGGTAGCCCACACAGCACCTGCAAAAGAAAAGGTAAATGTTGAACTAGCCAGCCACTTAGCTATTCAACACCGAGACGGCCAACAACCACCTCGCCTTCTCAGACTGCTCATCACTCTGTGGCTTCACCCCTCCGAGGCTGCGCGTGCCACCTGCAAAAACCAAAGCAGAAGACGCGTGCTGAGAGGCCGCCCAAAACCTCAGCCTGCCCAGACCGATTCCCATCTCCCACTCCTTTACCTCAGCCACTCACACGCCCCGCCTCTGCCATTGACAGCTTGCCACATCAAGGCCTGCGTACCGCCTGCAAAGCACAAATGAAGAGGGATGCTTCCAACTCTGCTAACAATACAACACCACCAAAGAAACGATTGCTTCAACCCATTACTCACGGCTCACCTTGCCCGAGTCACCTCCGGTACCGATGGCCCGCTTCGCTCCTTGCTTCGCACCTTCAAAATAAAAGAAAAAAAGAACCCTATCAGCTAGTCACAGAGCCACCGGCCGCATCTTCCCTCTGATTCCACTCACAGACCCACCTCCTTACGGCGCTCCACTCCCCTCCTCCGTCACTCTGGGGCACGCATCTCGTCTCTCCGCATCTGAATAAAACCCCATATTAAACGAGTCAGCCTGGATGCAGAGCAAGAGCCTAACAACTCCAGAGATCTTGATTCCATCTAGGAATACCGGTACTCCAGCTACAACCAGCCATTCTAAAAGAAAAAAACAAACAAAAAACCCAGGGCCAAACTTTAAGCCCATCACATGCAAGCCTCAACACCTTAGAGACTCAAATCCACTTCACCACCCCTCAACAGCCTCTGCCACAAGCCTACAATCATTTCCGTAAAGAAATCTCAACGTTGCTGTCCACACAGCCCACCAATGCCTGCTCGATCCCACCTGACTGTACAACCCTTGCCTAAACAATTAAGGCCAATCAACATTTCACCCATAGACGCTTATCTCTGTTCCACCTACCCCTGACTCTACAGCCCCGGGCAGAGCAGCTCCAAGCCAAACACACCTGTGCACAGACCAACACAAGACAGAACAGTACAGACAAGGTGATTCAGAGAGAAAACTCTCGGCAAGAAGAATGACTCCCGGATGGGAGGGGCCATCTGGCAAGACGACCTACAGCGTCCAAAACACTGAGGCAAGGAGGCTGTACGGCAGACCCCAAGGAGTCCAACGTAACAGCCTGTTACAAGACAGTACTGTCAAAACAGAGATGATGGATGCACCAGAAGCCTGTCATCAAGACCTAGGAACATCAAGATGCGGGGAAGAACTCCCAGTCTGAGAAAACTGCCAAAGCAACCCGAAAGAACGCCACAAAAAGAACCGACCGCAACCCGCCGAGACCGATCCATGCTTTAGAGCTCCGAGCGCAAGAAAAGAAGCGCCCGATTGGCACCGGGCCGATGAGTAAGAGCATTCGAGACCCTAGGGACGGCGCCTAAAGCGCATGCCACGCTCCCCCGGCGCAAAGCGCAACGAGAACGTCGAGACCCGAGGAAGGTCTAAGCGCACAAGACAGACTACACAAACTACACGCCACCGCGGACACGGGCTGGAACTGCCCTGCCCGGCACACACTGGTCTCGTGCTGAAAAGCAACTCGCTCCCTTCGCCTGCGCAAAGGCGACTGCTTTGGGGCAGCCCTCTCTCCTGCGCTAACTTTAAAACCCCTCCCGGCAATTCCCAGCTGTGTCCCTTCCTCCCAGCCTCTCCCCAGCCCGGGTCCCTCAACTTAGCTCGCAGAGGGCCGAGGGTCCGAACCCACCCTCCACAAAACCACACGGGCTAACTGGGATGTTCCTCAAGGGGACACAGTGCTCTTCAACATCTGCAATGAAAAAAACAAACAAACAAACAAACAAAAAAAAACCAAATCAGAAAAGGCAGTAAGCATCCCGCTGGCCAACGCCAACTACTTCCCCAACTCCCCCCTCCTCACAAGTGCCACCGCGTTCGCTTCCCCGCTCATTCCAGAGTCAGACCCTGCAGCCGTCGTCACTCATGGTACCTAAGGTACCAAGAGACACCAAGTTAGCGTGGCACTCGTGAGAAGTCATCGGCCCCACGCTCCTCCTCACTAATCCACAGCTCACCTCAAACGCTCACCCAATTCAAAGATAGCCCACACAGCGCCTCCAGAACGGAAGGTAAATGCTTAACCGAGCAGCCCCATAATACTTCGCTATTCAACGCCGACGACCGCCTCACCTTCTCGGACCGCTCACCGGCATGCAGCTTTGCAGGAGACCTTAGAGCAGACTTCACGGTACGTAAAGGGTGCCTATAAGAAACCTGCAGAGGGACTTTTTACAAGGGTGTACAGCAATAGGACAAGGCGGTAACGACTTCAGTCCTAAGGAGGGTACATTTAGTTTAGGTATTAGGAAGACGTTTCTCACTAGGGGTGGCGAGGCACTGGAACGCGTTGCCCAGAGAACCTGCGGATGCTCCCTCCCTGGAAGCATTCAAGGCCAGGTCAGATGGGGCTTTGAGCAACCTGGTCTCGCGGAAGGCGTCCCTACCCATTGCAGGGGTGGGGTAGGAACTAGAGGATCTTTATGGTCCCTTCCAACCCAAACCACTCTACGATGCTATGACATCCAAATCCAACTGCAAAACTCAGCTGAGAAGGGCTGGTGAACCCTCCTCCCTTTCCCCAGCAGTCCCAAAACTTTAGAAACCCCTTTTCTTCTCCTCAACTGTCAGGAAAGGAACCCCACTGCTTCCTGACGCCTCCTGCCCTCCATTCGCGCCCCTGAACCCCCTTCAGTGGCTACTCCTCAGGAGCCGCTCTTCTGAGCCGCATCCCAAATTCGGGGGGCACCTCCTAACCTACAGTTTCACAGAGACCCTGAGCTCTGCTACATGCCCACAAAATAAAGTCAAGTCCCAAGGCTTGTAATCTACGAGGGGCCTGCCACGAGCTGCAAAGATTCTAGGGACAACGGGGCATTCTGTGGGCAATGAGGAAAGACGACGAGGCATCCCAGAGCCTGAAAGGCATTGTGCTTCACGGCCCTTCTGCTTTCTTCAGAAATACTAAATCTCCATATACAGATGCATACAAGACGCTCACCCTAACCCCTGCTAAACAATGTCACCATCGGTCCCGTTAAGAGAGATATCAGCAACTTACACAGCATACAGCAGAACTGGTGGAAAAAAACAAGGTTCCTTTTTCAATAAAGTTGGGAATTCCAGGAAAACACAACGCATGAAGAATTTAAAAAAAAAAAAAAAAAAAAACTAAACAATGCATACTACTAAACCATCTTTCTACCCCCGAACACTCAAAACAAAATTACTGACCTGAAAAAAAAGAAAGGAAAACAAACAAAAAAAAAAAAGCTGCATACAAGCGTTACTTTCTACCACACAGGCTGCTGAACCTTGACTGGTCCTGAAGCTCTTACCTCAGGCAGACAGCTCTTCCCAAAGGGCTGAGCCAGCTCAAAAGCTGCAAAGGACTCAAGCAAGAGCTGAGCACCAACACCAGAGAAACCCAGGAGCACAAGGAGCTCCCTCAGCAGAGGCTGTGGCTCAAATACCCCGAGGCTCCGCCCACCACCCTTAGCACAATCACCTGGGAAAGGGGAAGGGCAAACCACCAGAAGTTATGAGGTCAGCTGGAGGAGCAGCAGCACTGCTCTCACCTGCCTTAAATTTACAGCAAACGAGACCCTGAACAGAGAAAGTAACCCCCCCCAGGAAATGACACTACTTGCTCCTGTACTACAGCTACAACTATTGCATCGGCAATGTGACCAGGTAATGAATTAAACTTAATTTTTCTGGCGTGTAGATAGAAAACGATAGATGTCTTTCTAAACTAGGTAAGAAACTAGCTCATTAAATGCAATAACAATGTAGTTATTAAAATCACATCAGTCACCGGCGAGGTCAGCAGACGCAATGGTAAGTTGGCGGCTAAGCGCTAGATTGAGGCGGACCGGGAGGTTCCCGAGGCCCGGGAGCCCCGGGGAAGAGCAGAGGGACAGCACAGAGCCGGCAGCTCTCGTGAGAGAGGCTGACGCGGCTTGGGCATTGCCAGGGGCAACCGCGGAAGATTTAAAGGGCCCTGAGGAGCGCCAGCAACCGGGAGCGTGGCAAGCAGGGCGTGTCGTGTCAGAAAGGGCATGGCGTGGCAGTTCGTGCGGGTAGGGCGCAGCCCCCGCCCCCCCTTCCCAGCTCGAGAAGGCTACTGAAGCGGTGGGCATCGGCCTCAGAAGGAGACGCCGGTATGGCTGCCACTCAGCTGAAAGCCATTGCTAGGAAAAATGGAGAAAGAGAAATTAAAATGCAACTGCGTACAAGAAACGTGGGAAAGCAGTAAAAAATAGGGAGCCACAGAGAGGGAATCGTAGAAAAAAAAAAAAAAATTATAGATGAAGCGCTACGGGGCAGAGTTGGCAGAAGAGTAACAAGTTTTTGGGAGCCAGGCGGGCAGGTGGGCCGGTGGAGAGAGAGACGGAAGGAGGGACAGGCAGGGAGGCGAACAGAGATCTGGGGAAGGGTGGCAGAGATGGAGCGGGATGCACGCGACAGAATGCGCGACTCTCCGCAGCTCCCGGCGCCGGCGGGAGACCTTCACCGCCCCGATGCTTTTCTCTCTGCCTCGGCGGCAGGCGCCTCGACGCTCCTCTCCCGCGAGGCTTCCCGGTGGCTCGTGCGCGCGGCCGGCGCGCTCTGTCTGGGATGGCTCGGAGGGATCCTTCCTTGCCGCGGGGGCTGGCTGTTCCTTGCTGGACGTGGCTGCCTGCGGGACCCCCTTGGATTCCCTCCTCGGACGGTTCACCTTCGTCAGCTCCCTCGGGTGGGCGTGCCTGGGCAGACCCTTCCCCAGCTCAAGGGAGGGATTCCAAAATAGGAACGGTGAGCTGGACGGAGGGGGACATAGAAATAAAACTTAAAAAGCAATAGGGTACAAGACAGATAGGAAAACATGAAGAAATAAAGGCAGGGAGATGGACTGGGGGATACGTAGAAACAAACGAGAAAGCAGCGGGGTACGGGAAACAGGAAACAATTTGCAACCAGGGACAGGGAGGAAGACAGAGGGAGAAATAGGGGAAAAAAAATTCAAAAAGCGACGGGGTACGATTCACATGGACGCAAATTAAAAAATAAGGCCGGGGAGCTGGAGAGAGACGTACCTATAAAGAAACTTTTAAAACCGACAGGGTAAAGGAAAGAGTGAGAAGAAATAAAGAAGAGGAAGAGGGAGCCAGATAGAGGGAGGCATAGGTAGACATTTTGGCAAGAAATGAGGTAAAGAGCAGAGGGAATTTCCTGGTTTTGGCTAGAATAGAGATCATTTTCTTCCTAGTAGCCGGTACAGTGCTGTAGTTTGCGTTTAACATGACACTAATGTTGATAAAAGCCTGATGATTTAGTTGTCAGTAGGCAGTGTTCGTACTAAGTCAAGGATGTTTCAGCTTCTCCTACCGCCCTGGCAGTGGAGGCTGGGAGTGCAGACAGCTGAGCCAAACGAGCCAAAGGGGTATTCCATACCATATGATGTCCCAGCCAGTATATCAACTGGGGAAGTTGACCTCTAACCCCTGGCCCTGAGCCATGAGACTGTGATCCCTGACACCGTGACCTTTGAGGCTGCGAACCCATGCTGTGACCTTTGACCCGATGGCCCTTTTCACCCGGTGACCCTTTGACCCCCAGCGGGTCACCTTTGACTTCTTGTCGGTGACCTTTGACCCTGACAGTTGACCTTTTGACCCTCTGGTGTGGTGACCTTTGAACTTTTGACCCCAAAGACCTTTGCCCCCTACCCTGGTGCCCTTTGACCCCTGCCAGGTGATCTTTGACCCAATTACCTTTGACCCCGCCCCCGTGACCTTTGGTCCCGCCCCTGTGACCTTTGACCCCCCGACCCCTTGGCCTTTGACCCCGACCCCGTGACCTTTGACCCCGAGCCCTTGACCTTTGACCTTTGGCCCGTTACCTTTGACCCCGACCCCTTGACCTTTGACCCCGAGCCCCTGACCTGTGACCGTTGACCCCGACCCCTCGACCTTTGACCTTTGACCCCGACCCCTTGACCTTTGACCCCCGGCCCCTTGACCTTTGACCCCGACCCCTTGACCTTTTACCTTTGGCCCATTGACCTTTGACCCCGACCCCTTGAACTTTGGCCCACAACCCCTTGACCTTTGACCGCTGATCCCCGACCTTTGACCCCCTGCCCCTGTGACCTTTGACCCCGTGGCCTTTGGCCTTCAACCCGTGCCCTTTGGCCCCCTGACCCGTGCCCTTTGACCCTCCCCCGGTGACATTTCACCCCAGACCTCGGCCACCCCTGACCCCGTGAGCTTTGACCTTTAACCCCCGCCCCGTGACCTTTGGCCCCCTGACCCCGTGAGCTTTGATCCGGACTTGGTGATCTGTGACCTTTGAGCTCGACCCTTGAACCTTTGAGCTTTTACCCCAACCCCGGTGACCTTTGACCGTAACCCCATGGGCTCTGATCTTTGACCCTGTGACCTTTTACCCCGACCCAGTGACCTTTGATATTTCACCCCTGCCCCCGGTGACATTTGACCCCAGACCCCTGTGACCCCTGACCCCACGAGCTTTGACCCTGACTTGGTGACCCTTGACCCCCACCCCTGACCTTTGAGCTTGACCCTCCAACCTTTGCGCTTTTGCCCCCCTGACCCCGGCAACCTTTGACCCCGTGAGCTTTGACCTTAGTGACTTTAGACCCCTGACCCCATGAGCTTTGACCCCTGGGCCTGGTGACCTATGGCCTCCGAGCCCCACGACCTTTGACCTCCGAGCCCTTGCCTTTGACAGAGTTAAGCACAGCACTACTGCACATTTTAAAGTTAAAGCACTGCCCTACGGCAACGTTGCCGTGGAAAATGGTTTCTGCCCTGGGAGTAAATTGTTTAACTTCAGCTTATAGCTCTTTACTCCCAGAGACTGAGCCAGCGGCTAGTGCGGTTTTCTTTTAAATTTAAGTTTTACAATACCAACTTCAAAGTTTTGTAATACATTTTTACAATCGCAACTTCAAAAGATGCACTAGGAAATGACGTCTGCTGTGATACTAAATTTTTTAAATTTTTTTAATTAAAAACTTCTTTACTTACACTCAGCAGCAGTGCCATATTCTATTACTTTTTTTTTTAATATTTTATGTAATTTCAACGTTTTACAGAGCTTTTTCCACCCTATCAGTCTTGTCCACATTCCTCACTGCCCTTATGTCCGTCGCTACCCGTCCAGAAGTTTTACTGCCCGAGGTGACGTTACCTCCACCATCCCTGTTCCCAAGCAAAAAACAAGTGAGCTCCACTCCTCTTCACACACTGTCCACTTCCACACTTAGACATAAAAATTATAAATAGCATTAGATCACCTCAATATTTTACAAACACACCATGGAATAATAAAGTTACACTCACCCACTTTACAACCCTGGCCTACTCCATGCTGGCCATCTAGTCCAGCTCCCCCCACCCTTCGCCCGCAAAATCCTCAACTGTCTTCCAAAGACCAGCCGCAGACCAACCTAATTCCCTGCGCTCGGTGGCGATTACCAGGTTCCAGGGGAGCGCTCCACGGGAGCTCTGTTCCTGGGAGCCTTGAAAAAAAAAAATCGCCCTGCCTGCCAGAACCCCGGCCCAAGCCTGACCCCCATCCAAACATTGGCCGTGACCACTGTCCCACAGAGCAGCCGGGACCGGAGGGGGAAAAAAAAAAAAAAAAAAAAAAGCCACCCAGCGGGGTTTTTTTATTCTAATTGTATTTTATTTTTTCCTAATTGCCTAACAAACATCTCTACCTCCACCCTGCAAAAGACCACTAAAAAGCTAAACCACATAACCCTACAACGTTACGCACATTCACAACACACCACTCATTCAGATCACACGCACACTAGCCCTCGCTCTCAACTAACCCATCCCGCCGCCAAAGGGTGTCAAGGGGCCATCGCCCCTTACCCGCAGCACCCGGGGCCTCAAAAAGCACCCTGCCTGCAAAAACCCTGGCCCCAGCCCAACCTCCCCACAAACTGCCCTTCCATTACAGCAACGCTTCAACACGCGCCATCTGCGCCATACATAGATTTTCAACCAGACACTTAGCTTTCATAGTGGCACTTGTCACAGTCCAACCTCCGTAGCAGCCACATCGCCTAAACGCAAGGTTCCTTCAAACGCCTCGTGCCCCGTGATCACCTGCAAAACCAACACACAAAACTCTTGAATACAAACTTCACCCTCGGCATAAAAAAATCCTCCACAGCTCCACACTCCTGCTTCGCACCTATTCCAGAAACAAAAACCTCAATGCCTTCACCATTTCTAGAAGCTTACCGCAAAGTGTCCACATAAACAAATATTAACACCCATGCCCACTTACTGCCTTACTATATTCTACCTCACAATCCACTTGCAATCCACTCCCCTACTGACATGCAATGACTCAAAAATCATTTAACCCTCAATGCTGACAAACTAGGCACATCGACGTTTCGCCCGTAGATTCTTATCGCTGTTCCACCTACCCCTGACTCTACAGCCCCGGGCAGAGCAGCTCCAAGCCAAACACACCCGTGCACAAACGCACACAACACGGAACACTACCAACAAGGCGACTCAAAGAGAGAGAAAACTCTCAGCAAGAAGAATGACGACCCCCGGACGGGAGGCACCATCCGGCAAATTGACCTACAGCGCCCAAAACCACAAAGCGAGGAGGCTCTACGACAGCCCCAAAGAAGAAGAGGCAAAAGTAAGGGCCCGTTACAAGATCAAGCCCGTCAAAACCAAGATGATGGATGCGCCAGAAGCCTGGCATCGAGACCTAAGGATGTCAGGATGTGGGGAAGAAGTCCCAGTCCGAGAAAACGGACGGCTAGAGAGCAGAGCTGCCAAAGCAGCCCGGAAGAGCGCCGCAAAAGAGGACCGACCGGAACCCGCCGAGACAGATCCACGCTTTAGAGCTCCGAGCGCAAGAAAAGGAGCACCCGACTGGCACAGTGCCGATGAGTAAGGGCATTCGAGACCCTAGGGACGGCGCCCAAAGCGCATGCCGCGCTCCCCGAGCGCAAAGACTGATGATGGCATTGAGACCCGAGGAAGATCGAAGGCACACAAGACAGACTACACAAACTACACACCACCACGGACACGGGCTGGAACTGCCCTGCCCGGCACACGCTGGTCTCGGGCTCAAAAGCAACTCGCTCCCTTCATCTGCCCAAACAGGACTGCTCCTGGACAGCCCTGCCCTCCTACTCTCACTTTAAAACACCTCCCTGCAATTCCCAGCTGTGTCCCTTCCTCCCAGCCTCCCCCCAGCCCGGGTCCCTCAACTTAGCTCGCAGAGGGCCGAGGGTCCGAACCCACCCTCCACAAAACCACACGGGCTAACTGGGATATTCCTCAAAGGGACACAGTGCTCTTCAACATCTGCAACGAAAAAAACAAACAAGCAAACAAAAAAAAACCAAATCAGAAAAGGGAGTAAGCATCCCGCTGGCCAACGCCAACTGCTTCCCCAACTCTCCCCTCCTCACAAGTGCCACCGCGTTCTCTTCCCCGCTCATTCCAGAGTCAGACCCTGCAGCCGTCGTCACTCATGGTACCTAAGGTACCAAGAGACACCAAGTTAGCGTGGCACTCGTGAGAAGTCATCGGCCCCACGCTCCTCCTCACTAATCCACAGCTCACCTCAAACGCTCACCCAATTCAAAGATAGCCCACACAGCGCCTCCAGAACGGAAGGTAAATGCTTAACCGAGCAGCCCCATAATACTTCGCTATTCAACACCGACCCGGCCGACGACCGCCTCACCTTCTCGGACCCCTCACCGGCACGCAGCTTCGCAGGAGACCTTAGAGCAGACTTCACGGTACGTAAAGGGTGCCTATAAGAAACCTGCAGAGGGACTTTTTACAAGGGTGTACAGCAATAGGACAAGGCGGTAACGACTTCAGTCCTAAGGAGGGTACATTTAGTTTAGGTATTAGGAAGACGTTTCTCACTAGGGGTGGCGAGGCACTGGAACGCGTTGCCCAGAGAACCTGCGGATGCTCCCTCCCTGGAAGCATTCAAGGCCAGGTCAGATGGGGCTTTGAGCAACCTGGTCTCGCAGAAGGTGTCCCTACCCATTGCGGGGGGATTGGAACTAGAGCCTCTTTATGGTGCCTTCCAACCCAAACCATTCTACAATTCTATGACATCCAAATCCAACTGCAAAACTCAGCTGAGAAGGGCTGGTGAACCCTCCTCCCTTTCCCCAGCAGTCCCAAAACTTTAGAAACCCCTTTTCCTCTCCTCAACTGTCAGGAAAGGAACCCCACTGCTTCCTGACGCCTCCTGCCCTCCATTCGCACCCCTGAACCCCCTTCAGTGGCTACTCCTCAGGAGCTGCTCTTCTGAGCCACATCCCAAATTCGGGGGGCACCTCCTAACCTACAGTTTCACAGAGACCCTGAGCTCTGCTACATGCCCACAAAATAAAGTCAAGTCCCAAGGCTTGTAATCTACGAGGGGCCTGCCACAAGCTGCAAAGCTTCTAGGGACACCGTGGCATTCTGCGGGCAATGAGGAAAGGCAACGAGGCATCCCGAACCCTGAAAGGCACTGTGCCTCACGGCCCTTCTGCTTTCTTCAGAAACACTAAATCTCCATATACAAATACATACAAGACGCTCACCCTAACCCCTGCTAAACAATGTCACCATCGGTCCCGTTAAGAGAGATATCAGCAACTTACACAGCATACAGCAGAACTGGTGAAAAAAAACAAGGTTCCTTCTTCAATAAAGTTGGGAATTCCAGGAAAACACAATGCATGAAGAATTAAAACAAACAAACAAACAAAGCATACTATTAAACCATCTTTCTACCCCTGAACACTCAAAACAAAATTACTGACCTGAAAAAAAAAAAAGGAAAACAAAAAAAAAAAAGCTGCATACAAGCGTTACTTTCTACCACACAGGCTGCTGAACCTTGACTGGTCCTGAAGCTCTTACCTCAGGCAGACAGCTCTTCCCAAAGGGCTGAGCCAGCTCAAAAGCTGCAAAGGACTCAAGCAAGAGCTGAGCACCAACACCAGAGAAACCCAGGAGCACAAGGAGCTCCCTCAGCAGAGGCTGTGGCTCAAATAGCCCCAGCCTCCGCCCACCACCCTTAGCACAATCACCTGGGAAAGGGGAAGGGCAAACCACCAGAAGTTATGAGGTCAGCTGGAGGAGCAGCAGCACTGTTCTCACCTGCCTTAAATTTACAGCAAATGAGACCCTGAACAGAGAAAGTAACCCCCCCCAGGAAATGACACTACTTGCTCCTGTACTACAGCTACACCTATTGCATTGGCAATGTGACCAGGTAAGGAGTTCAACTTAATTTTTCTGAGGCATAGACAGAAAAAGATACATGTGTCTCTAAACTAGGTAGGAAATTAGCTTGTTAAATGCAATAACAATGTAGTTATTAAAATCACATCAGTCACTGGCGAGGCCAGCAGACACAATGGTAAGTTGGCGGCTAAGCGCTAGATTGAGGCGGACCGGGAGGTTCCCGAGGCCCAGGAGCCCTGGGGAAGAGCAGAGGGACCGTGCAGAGCTGGCAGCTCTCACGAGAGAGGCTGACGCGGTGTGGGCATTGCCAGGGGCGAACGTGGAAGATTTAAATGGCCCTGAGGAGTGCCAGCAACCGGAGCGTGGCAAACAGGGCGTGGTGCGTCAGAAAGGTGTGCCGTGGTGCAGCAGTTTGTGCGGGTAGGGCGCAGCCCCCCCCCTTCCCAGCTCAAGAAGGCTACCGAAGCGGTGGGCATCGGCCTCAGAAGGAGACCCCGATATGGCTGCCACTCGGGTGAAAGCCATTGCTAGGAAAAACGTGGCGACACGGACAGAGCTCCCACGTAAACGTGCAGCTGTCCAGGTCTCTGGCCGCAGGGAGTGCCTGAGTCTATCGCTGATGCCAGAGGGCAGCGGGGGCACCTCTTGTGTGAGATGTGACCAGGTAGATGATCTGCTCAGCCTGGTGGCAGAGCTGAAGGAGGAAGTGGAAAGGTTGAGGAGTATCAAGGAGTGTGAGAGGGAGATAGGTTGGTGGACCCACACCCTACCATCCCCGAGGCGGAGGCAGCAGATGGAGGCTCCGCGAGAAGCGGAGGTTCCCCTGCCCCCTTGCCACCGGGCAGGAGGGGACCTAAGAGATGGAGGGGAATGGATACAGGTCCCTGCTCGGGGAGGCAGGCGAGTCCCCTCCTGGTCTCCCTCACCTTCCCAGTTGCCCCTACGCAACAGGAATGGGGCTCTGGAACTTGAGGACCGGGTCAACGAAGATCAGGGTGTAGGTGAAGCCCTATGCAGGGAGGTGCCTAGGCTCAGTTGGGCAGCCCCATGCATTCTCACAGCCTCTGAAAAAAGAAAAAGGAGGGTAATTGTCGTAGGCGACTCCCTTCTGAGGGGGACAGAGGGCCCAATATGCAGTCCTGACCCATGCCACAGGGAAGTCTGCTGCCTCCCTGGGGCCCGGTTGAAAGACATTACCGGGGAACTCCCGGGTCTGGTTTGGACCTCTGATTATTACCCATTGCTGGTTGTGCAGGTTGGCAGCGATGAGACTGCAGGGAGAAATCCAAAGGCAATCAAAAGGGACTTCAGGGCACTGGGGCGATTAGCGGAAGGAGCACAGGTAGTGTTTTCCTCAATCCCTTGGTAGCAGGGGAATATACTGAAAGGAACAGGAAACCCCACCTGGTGATGATGTGGCTCAGAGGCTGGTGCCATCGGTGGCATTTGGGGTTTTTTGATCACGGGGAGGTTTACACGGCACTGGGCTTGCTAGCGACGGATGGTATCCAGCTATCTCAAAGGGGTAAAAGAATCCTCGCTCGTGAGATGGCGGGGCTCATAGAGAGGGCTTTAAACTAGGTTTGAAGGGGGTAAGGGATAAGACTAGGTGCACCAGAGACGAGCCTGGGGGCAGCGTGCCAACGTTAGGGGTGGATTCGATAGGTCAGCTCAAATGCATCGATGCCAACACACGCAGCATGGGCGATAAACAGGAGGAGCTGGAAGCCATCGTGCAGCAGGATAGATATGACTTAGTCGCCATCACGGAAACACAGTGGGATGACTCCCGTGACCGGAGTGCTACGTCTTGGGCTTAGCGACCGTGAAATGATAGAATTCTCAATTCTTGGTGAGGCAAGGAAGGGGGTTAGCAAAACCACCGCTCTGGACTTCCAGAGAGCAAACTTTGGCCTCTTTGAGGCACTGGTTGAGAGAATCCCTTGGGAGATGGTCCTGAAGGGCAAAGGGGTCCAGGGGGGACAGACGTTCTTTAAGAAGGAAATCTTAACAGCTCAGGACCAGGCTATTCCCCCGTGCCGCAAGTCAAATCGCTGAGGAAAACAACCGGCCTGGCTGAACGGGGAGCTTTTTCTAGGAGACAGGAAAAAAAGGAGAGTTTATCATCTCTGGAAGAAAGGGCGGGCAACTTGGGAGGAGTACAGGGATCTTGTTAGGTCATAGAGAAAGGAAATTAGAAAGACAAAAGCTCTGCTAGTACTAAATCTGTCCGCTGTCGTAAGAGACGACAAAAAATGTTTTTACAAATATGTTAATGGTAAAAAGAATCCCAAGCAGAATATCTATCCTGTAACGGATACGGAAGGGAACGTTGCCAGCAGAGATGAGGAAAAGGCTGAGGTACTTAATACCTTCTTTGCCTCAGTCTTTAATAGGGAGACCAGTTATCCTCAGGGTACTCTGCCTCCTGAGCGGGAAGGTGAGGATGAAGAGCAGAATATACCACCCCCCCCCCTTAATGCAGGAGGAAATAGTTAGTGACCTACTACGCCATCTGGATGCTTACAAATCTATGGGACAAGATGGAATCCATCCCAGAGTACTGAGGGAACTGGCAGAGGTGCTTCCCAAGCTGCTCTCCCTCATCTATCGGCGATCCTGGTCAACGGGGAAGGTCCCAGAGAACTGGAGGCTTGCCAACGTGACGCCCATTTACGAGAAGGGTCGGAGGGAGGATCCGGGGAACTACGGGCCTGTCAGCCTGACCTCGGTACCGGGGAAGATTATGGAACGGTTTGTCTTGAGAGTGCTCACGTGGCAAGTCCGGGACAAGCAGGGGATTGGGCGCGGTCAGCGTGGGTTTACGAAAGGCGGGTTCTGCTTGACCAGCCTGATCTCCTTCTATGACCGGGTGACCCGCCTGGTGGATGAGGGAAAGGCTGTGGATGTTACCTACCTTGACTTCAGCAAGGCCTTTGATACTGTCTCTCATGGCATACTCCTTGAGAAGCTGTCGTCTCCTGGCTTAGACAAGTGTACTCTTTACTGGGTGAAAAACTGGCTGGATGGACGAGCCCAGAGGGTTGCGGTGAATGGGGTTAAATCCGGTCGGCGGCGGGTCGCTAGTGGTGTTCCCCAGGGCTCGGTGTTGGGCCCGGTTCTGCTTAACATCTTAATCAACGATTTGGATGAGGAGACCGAGTGCCCCCTCAGCAAGTTTGCAGACGACACCAAATTGGGACTCGGGGCTGATCTCCTTGAGGATAGGAAGGCTCTACACAGATATCTGGACAGGCTGGATCAATGGGCTGAGGCCAACTGTATGAAGTTCAACGAGGCCGAGTGCCAGGTCCTGCGCTTCGGTCACGGCAACCCCGTGCAGCGCTATGGGCTTGGGGAAGAGTGGCTGGAAAGCTGCCCGGCGGAGAAAGACCTGGGGGTGCTGGTTGACAGCCGGCTGACTATGAGCCAGCAGTGTGCCCAGGTGGCCAGGAACGCCAACAGCATCCTGGCCTGTATCAGAAATAGTGTGGCCGGCAGGAGCAGGGAGGTAATCGTTCCCCCGTATTCGGCACTGGCGAGGCCACACCTCGAGTACTGCATTCAGTTTTGGGCCCCTCGCTACGGGAAAGACGTTGAGTTGCTGGAACGTGTCCGGAGAAGGGCAACCGAGTTGGTGAGGGGCCTGGAGCCTAAGTCTGATGAGGAACGGCTGCGGGAGCTGGGGTGGTTTAGTCTGGAGAAAAGGAGGCTGAGGGGAGACCTTATTGCTCTCTACAACTACCTGAAAGGAGATTGTAGCGAGGTGGGTACTGGTCTCTTCTATCAAGTAACTAGAGATAGGACGAGAGAAAATGGCCTGAAGTTGCGCCAGGGGAGGTTTAGCTTGGATATCAGAAAAAAATTCTTTACTGAGAGGGTTGTCAGGCATTGGAACAGGCTGCCCAGGGTAGTGATGGAGTCACCATCCCTGGAGGTGTTCAAAACACACGTAGGTGTGGCACTTTGGGACATGATTTAGTGGGCGTGGTGGTGGTGGGTTGATGGTTGGACTTAATGATCTTAGAGGTCCTTTCCAAATTTCATGATTCGATTCAATGCGATTTGATTCTATTCTAGGGAGCAGAACAGAGATCTAGCAAGAAAGGAAAAAAAAGGAAGGGAGGAAAAACAAAGGGAGAGAGACACAAAGACTGGAAGAAGGACAAAGGGATGGCAGAGGAAAAAAAATAGTGATAGGCTGCAGGACAGAGATGGAGGAGTTAAAAAAAGACACAGGGAGCATGACAGAATGAGAGTGAGAAAAAAGGGACAGAGCAGGACAGCACTGGAGGAAAAAACAACTGTGATAGGCTGTGAGAGAGATACGGAGGAAGAGAGAAAAGAGAAGGGACAGCTAGCTGGAGAGGAGGATACAGTTAGAAAGGATGGAAGAGGGAACGGAACAGAGAGAAATACGGGAAAGATAGCAAGAGGAAGCAGGGCAGAGGGCCAGCAATAGAAGAAAAAAGGGACAGGGATCTGGACAGATGGAGAAAAAATCAGGAGGAACAGATACAACATGATACAATGGGACAGGAAGTAACAGAGAGCGACAGATGAGAATAATGACAAGAGACAGAGAGAGACTGTGAGAAACACAGCAGGTTGGGGGGGGGGGGGGAGAGAGATTAGGACCCCTGCAGAGAGAGAGAAGGCATGAATAAAAAGAGTAGGGAGCACCACAAAGGGTCAGAGAAAGAGAAGAACAGGAAGGACAACGGGGACAGTGAGATACAGAATAAACCCCCCCACATGTTATACACATATTATCCAGTAATCAAGCTCATTTCAGAGTTACACAGTACCTCAGCCCCTTTAAGAAAAGTAACACATTGACCGAGCCCCTTTCGGCAGCACACAGAACCCGTGCAAATTTCAAAGGCGGCGCACCGCGCCCGAGCCCCTTTCGGCGCCGCACCGCGCCCGAGCCCCTTTCGGCGCCGCACCGCGCCCGAGCCCCTTTCGGCGCCGCACCGCGCCCGAGCCCCTTTCGGCGCCGCACCGCGCCCGAGCCCCTTTCGGCGCCGCACCGCGCCCGAGCCCCTTTCGGCGCCGCACCGCGCCCGAGCCCCTTTCGGCGCCGCACCGCGCCCGAGCCCCTTTCGGCGCCGCACCGCGCCCGAGCCCCTTTCGGCGCCGCACCGCGCCCGAGCCCCTTTCGGCGCCGCACCGCGCCCGAGCCCCTTTCGGCGCCGCACCGCGCCCGAGCCCCTTTCGGCGCCGCACCGCGCCCGAGCCCCTTTCGGCGCCGCACCGCGCCCGAGCCCCTTTCGGCGCCGCACCGCGCCCGAGCCCCTTTCGGCGCCGCACCGCGCCCGAGCCCAGTTCACAGTTACGTAGCTGCGGAGCCAATTTCTAAGTTGGGCAATTACTAGAGCCAGGAACGCACACCCTTTCTGTTCACCCAGCAGCAGCTACATTGGCCTCGAGGTATCTACAACTCTCCCTTGGATGCCTAATTCTAACAGACACTTTCCCTTACTTCAACAGCTAAGTTTACCTATGGGCACTAAACGTGCATGCTTCGCTCTACACTTGCCTTTCTGATTGCCATTACTACTGTGATTCTCACAAGGAGACCTAATTACCTGTCTTTTTTTCATTTTCTTTTTTTTTGCTTCATTTGGTCTATTACTGATTCCACATACGTTCAGCTAGGTCAGTAGTTACAGTCCAATTCTACAATGTACTTTTTCTACAATATATAGAGAAGACTTATGGCCTCACTGGTCAAATTTTTGACACTATTAGTTTTATTCCTCTTTTAACCATTATTTTTACAAATACATTTTAACTCCAAAAATTTAGCATTACCTTCAGAAGAAACGCCACTATTAGTCCCTGCAATTCTCTACGGAGCGGTCTTTTCCACATTCCTCGCTCCCGTTACATCCGTCGCTGCACATCCAGAAGTTTTACTCCCTGAGGTGACATTACCTGCACGATCCCCGTTCCCGGGCAGAAAACGAGTGAGCTCCGCTCATCTTGACAGACTGTCCACTTCCACACCTCGGCACAAAAACAAAACCTGAAAAGTATCATTACATCGCAAACTACAAAGAGCACCCAAATATTTTACAAACCCACCACAGAAAAATACAGTTACACTCACGCACTTCACAACCCTGGCCTGCTCCATGCTGGCCATCTAGTCCAACTCCCCCCACCCTTCGCCCGCAAAATCCTCAACTGTCTTCCAAAGACCATCCACCAAACAACATATTTCCCTGTGCTGACTGGCAATTACCACGTTCCAGGGCAGCGCTCCATGGGAACACCGTTCCCAGGACCCTTGAAAAAAATCACCCTGCCTGTGAAAACCCGGGCCCGAGCCGGACCCCAGTCCAAACACTGGCAATCAACATTGCCTTGTGGAGCAGCTGGGACCGGGGGGTGGGGGGGAACAGGGCAGGGGAGGACACACCAAAAACCAACCCATATCCCAGCTGGGTTTTTTTATTCTAAGTTGTTGTTTTGGTTTTTTTTTCTAATTCCCTGAGAAACATCTCAACTCTACATCCAACCTGAAAGGAAAAAAACAAAAAGGCTAAACCACATAACCCTACAAGGTTAGACACATTCACAACACACCACTCATTCAGATCACATGCACGCCAGCCCTCACTCTCAACTCATCCATCCTACCACCCACAGGCCTCGAGAGGCCGTCACCCCGTGACTGTGGCACTGGGGGCCTCAAAAATCGCCTTGCCTGCAAAAACCCTGGCCCTAGCCCAACCTCCTTCCAACCTCCCCACAAACTGCCCTTCTGTTACACCAATGTTTCAACATGCACCATCATCTCCACCATCCGTGCATTTTCAACCCGATACTTAGCTTTCACGGTGCCACATGGCACAGTCCAACCTCCGTAGCAGCCGTGTCACCTAAACGCAAGGTTCCTTCAAGCACCTCGTGCCCTGTCATCACCTGCAAAAACAACACACAAAGCTTTTCAATAGACACTTCATCCTTGAGAGAGAAGTCCTCCACCGCTTCCCACCTATTCCCAAAATAACACATCCTCCCAGTCAGTGTCCTCCATGGCACTTGAAAAAACAGAGCATCGCAAACACAGAGCTGTCCCAAAGTTACCGATCGCTCCAAGACCCATCACGCTGCTACTCAGACCTCAAGGCCTTGACCATTTCTACAGACTTGCCACAAAGCATCCGCATAAACAATATGAACACCGTTGCCCAGTTACTGCCTTACTCTATGCTAGCTCACAGTCCAATTGCGATCCCCTCAGCTCCTTGCATGCAAAGAACCCAAAGTCATTAAACCTTCTGTGCTGTCTCTACAATGCCATGCAACACACACAGACAAACATAGACCCATGTAATTCACATGCAAATATAATGCCATACAAGACAGTACTCTTATCTCGGTCAAGACAAAACAACTCGGAGCACTGCCATACCACACAAAACAGAACAGGGCCAATGCAAGAGACTCTCAGATGACAGTCAATACAAGTACAGACCAAAACAATACAAAACCAATACAGAACCATAGAAGGCAAGGCAGTCTCTGGTGGCAATCGATACAAGGGCATAGCACTGCACTACAAAACACAATGCAGGGCCATGCAACGCGAGACAGTCTCACATGACAGTCAGTACAAATACAGAACAAAACAACACAACACAAAGGCAAATACAGACCAATACAATGCAAGAAAACTGCAAAACACAGCAAAGCAAAGCAGTCTCATAGAGCCACCGGCCGCATCTTCCTTCCGACTCCACTCACGGACCCACCTCCTTACAGTGCCCTGCTGCCTTCCCTCGTCGCTCTGTGGCACGCATCTTGTCCCTCTGCATCTGGAAAAAAAACCAAAACCAAACATATTGAACGAGTCACCTGGATGCAGAGCAAGAGCTTCACAACTCCAGAGGTCTTGATTCCATCTACAAAGACCATCTGGAGTCCAGCTACAGCCTGCCATTTAAAAAAAAAGAAAAAGAAAAAAAAAACCCACAAAAAAAACCCCAAAAAAACCCACCACCAAAAAAAAAACAAACCAGGGCCAAAATTTAAGCCCATCATGTGCAAGACCTAACACCTTAGAGAGTCAAATCCTCTTCACCGCCCCTCAACAGCCCCTGCCGCACAGCTCCAATCGTCTCCATGAAACACTATCGGCACTGCTGTTCGCGCAGCCCACCGATGGCTAGTCGAGCCGAGATGACTGTACAACCCTTGCCTAAACAGTCTAGGCACATCAACGTTTGACCCGTAGACTCTTATCGCTCTTCCACCTACCCCTGACTCTACATCCCCGGGCAGAGCAGCTCCAAGCCAAACACACCCGTGCGCAGAACGTCACCATGTGGAACGCTACCAACGAGGTGATTCAAAGAGAGAGAAAACTCTCGGCAAGAAGAATGACGCCCGGACAGGAGGCGTCGTTGGGCAAGACGACCTACGGAGCCACAACCATGAGGCCAGGAGGCTCTACGGCAGAGCCTCCAGAGAAGAGGAGTCGAACAGAATGGCCCGTTACAAGATGGCACTGTCAAAACCCAGACGACAGATGCACTAGAAGCCTGGCGTTGAGACCTAAGGATGTCAGGATGCGGGGAAGAAGTCCAAGTCCGAGAAAACGGACGGCTAGAGAGCAGAGCTGCCAATGCAGCCCAGAAGAACGCCGCCAAAAGAGGACCAACCGGAACCCGCCGAGACCGATCCATGCTTTAGAGCTCCGAGCGCAAGAAAAGAAGCGCCCGATTGGCACCGGGCCGATGAGTAAGAGCATTCGAGACCCTAGGGACGGCGCCTAAAGCGCATGCCACGCTCCCCCGGCACAAAGCGCAACGAGGACGTCGAGACCCGAGGAAGGTCTAAGCGCACAAGACAGACTACACAAACTACACGCCACCGCGGACACGGGCTGGAACTGCCCTGCCCGGCACACGCTGGTCTCGGGCTGAAAAGCAACTCGCTCCCTTCGCCTGCGCAAAGGCGACTGCTTTGGGGCAGCCCTCTCTCCTGCGCTAACTTTAAAACCCCTCCCGGCAATTCCCAGCTGTGTCCCTTCCTCCCAGCCTCTCCCCAGCCCGGGTCCCTCAACTTAGCTTGCGGAGGGCCCAGGGTCCGAACCCACCCTCCACAAAACCACACGGGCTAACTGGGATGTTCCTCAAGGGGACACAGTGCTCTTCAACATCTGCAATGAAAAAAACAAACAAACAAACAAACAAAAACCAAATCCGAAAAGGCAGTAAGCATCCCACTGGCCAACGCCAACTACTTCCCCAACTCCCCCCTCCTCACAAGTGCCACCGCGTTCGCTTCCCCGCTCATTCCAGAGTCAGACCCTGCAGCCGTCGTCACTCGTGGTACCTAAGGTACCAAGAGACACCGAGTTAGCGTGGCGCTCGTGAGAAGTCATCGGCCCCACGCTCCTCCTCACTAATCCACAGCTCACCTCAAACGTTCACCCAATTCAAAGATAGCCCACACAGCGCCTCCAAAACGGAAGGTAAATGCTTAACCGAGCAGCCCCATAATACTTCGCTATTCAACACCGACCCGGCCGACGACCGCCTCACCTTCTCGGACCGCTCACCGGCATGCAGCTTTGCAGGAGACCTTAGAGCAGACTTCACGGTACGTAAAGGGTGCCTATAAGAAACCTGCAGAGGGACTTTTTACAAGGGTGTGCAGCAATAGGACAAGGCGGTAACGACTTCAGTCCTAAGGAGGGTACATTTAGTTTAGGTATTAGGAAGACGTTTCTCACTAGGGGTGGCGAGGCACTGGAACGGGTTGCCCAGAGAACCTGCGGATGCTCCCTCCCTGGAAGCATTCAAGGCCAGGTCAGATGGGGCTTTGAGCAACCTGGTCTCGCGGAAGGCGTCCCTACCCATTGCGGGGGTGGGGTAGGAACTAGAGGATCTTTATGGTCCCTTCCAACCCAAACCACTCTACGATGCTATGACATCCAAATCCAACTGCAAAACTCATCTGAGAAGGGCTGGTGAACCCTCCTCCCTTTCCCCAGCAGTCCCAAAACTTTAGAAACCCCTTTTCTTCTCCTCAACTGTCAGGAAAGGAACCCCACTGCTTCCTGACGCCTCCTGCCCTCCATTCGCGCCCCTGAACCCCCTTCAGTGGCTACTCCTCAGGAGCCGCTCTTCCGAGCCACATCCCAAATTCTGGAGGCACCTCCTAACCTACAGTTTCACAGAGACCCTGAGCTCTGCTACATGCCCACAAAATAAAGTCAAGTCCCAAGGCTTGTAATCTACGAGGGGCCTGCCACGAGCTGCAAAGATTCTAGGGACAACGGGGCATTCTGTGGGCAATGAGGAAAGGCGACGAGGCATCCCAGACCCTGAAAGGCACTGTGGCTCACGGCCCTTCTGCTTTCTTCAGAAATACTAAATCTCCATATACAAATACATACAAGACGCTCACCCTAACCCCTGCTAAACAATGTCACCATCGGTCCCGTTAAGAGAGATATCAGCAACTTACACAGCATACAGCAGAACTGGTGGAAAAAAACAAGGTTCCTTTTTCAATAAAGTTGGGAATTCCAGGAAAACACAATGCATGAAGACTTTAAAAAAAAAAAAAAAACTAAACAATGCATACTACTAAACCATCTTTCTACCCCCAAACACTCAAAACAAAATTACTGACCTGAAAAAAAAAAAAGGAAAACAAACAACAAAAAAAAGCTGCATACAAGTGCTACTTTCTACCACACAGGCTGCTGAACCTTGACTGGTCCTGAAGCTCTTACCTCAGGCAGACACCTCTTCCCAAAGGGCTGAGCCAGCTCAAAAGCTGCAAAGGACTCAAGCAAGAGCTGAGCACCAACACCAGAGAAACCCAGGAGCACAAGGAGCTCCCTCAGCAGAGGCTGTGGCTCAAATACCCCGAGGCTCCGCCCACCACCCTTAGCACAATCCCCTGGGAAAGGGGAAGGGCAAACCACCAGCAGTTATAAAGTCAGCTGGAGGAGCAGCAGCACTGCTCTCACCTGCCTTAAATTTACAGCAAATGAGACCCTGAACAGAGAAAGTAACCCCCCCCAGGAAATGACACTACTTGCTCCTGTACTACAGCTACAACTATTGCATCGGCAATGTGACCAGGTAACGAATTAAACTTAATTTTTCTGGCGTGTAGATAGAAAACGATAGATGTCTTTCTAAACTAGGTAAGAAACTAGCTCATTAAATGCAATAACAATGTAGTTATTAAAATCACATCAGTCACCGGCGAGGTCAGCAGACGCAACGGTAAGTTGGCGGCTAAGCGCTAGATTGAGGTGGACCGGGAGGTTCCCGAGGCCCGGGAGCCCCGGGGAAGAGCAGAGGGACAGCGCAGAGCCGGCAGCTCTCGTGAGAGAGGCTGACGCGGCTTGGGCATTGCCAGGGGCAACCGCGGAAGATTTAAAGGGCCCTGAGGAGCGCCAGCAACCGGGAGCGTGGCAAGCAGGGCGTGTCGTGTCAGAAAGGGCATGGCGTGGCAGTTCGTGCGGGTAGGGCGCAGCCCCCGCCCCCCCTTCCCAGCTCGAGAAGGCTACTGAAGCGGTGGGCATCGGCCTCAGAAGGAGACGCCGGTATGGCTGCCGCCCAGCTGAAAGCCATTGCTAGGAAAAACGGAGAAAGAGAAATTAAAATGCAACTGGGTACAAGAAACGTGGGAAAGCAGTAAAAAATAGGGAGCCACAGAGAGGGAATCGTAGGAAAAAAAAAAAAAAATTATAGATGAAGCGCTACGGGGCAGAGTTGGCAGAAGAGCAACAAGTTTTTGGGAGCCAGGCGGGCAGGTGGGCCGGTGGAGAGAGAGACGGAAGGAGGGACAGGCAGGGAGGCGAACAGAGATCTGGGGAAGGGTGGCAGAGATGGAGCGGGATGCACGCGACAGAATGCGCGACTCTCCGCAGCTCCCGGCGCCGGCGGGAGACCTTCACCGCCCCGATGCTTTTCTCTCTGCCTCGGCGGCAGGCGCCTCGACGCTCCT